>NC_080670.1:126773664-126940053 GCF_030247195.1 Topomyia yanbarensis | reverse complement strand
TGCACAAATCAAAGAAATCCGATATCTCGTTCTTGAGTTATGCGATGACACATGGAATCCATTTCATTTTTATATATAGAGATATCCAGCAAAAGCTGCATGTATAAGAAAAACACAATTGCACTAATAGAAGGATTAGGAAAATTTCAATATTTGATTTTTATGTCAAAGGACCTTACACAGAAAATAACCAACAAAATAATGCAAAAATCAAAGAAATCCGCCATCCCGTTCTTGAGTTATGCGATGACACACGGAAACCATTTCATTTTTATGTATAGAGATATCCAGCAAAAGGTGCATATATGAGAAAAACACAATTGCACTAATAGGTGGATTGGGAAAATTTTAATATTTGATTTTTATCTCAAAGAAACTTCCACAGAAAATAACCAACAAATTAATGCAAAATTCAAAGAAATCCGCTATCTTATATTTTCTCACCACTCAAGCATTCGATTCTGAATGATATTTCCGTCAGTTGGAAAGAGAATGAATGAGGGAGGCGTTGAATCTGAATGTTTGTTTCGGTAAATGCAAGCAGAAATAGGCACCTGATTTTGAAATTTCATGGCTCTGCTTATCAGCTCTCTCGCCGCTCTTTTAAATGCATGTAAGCAAGGTTTGTCATAAAATAGAACTTTTTTTACAGAAAAGCACCGTCGCATAAAAACTGGACCCAATAGCACATCAATGACATTTTAAAACGTAATTACATATAATAAACTATGCAAACAATCCTAAACAAAAAATGTCCCATTTGCACAAATAGGTAGACTAAGAAAATGTTAATATTTTGTGATCCTGCTAAAGAACATTTCACAGAAAATAATACGACTATCAAAGAAATCCATAATGTCGTTCTTGAGTCATCCGATGACACACGCAAACCATTTCATTTTTATATGTCCAGATATCCAGCAAAATGAGAAAAACACAGTTGCACTAATAGGTGGATTAGGAAAATTTCATTATTTTATTCATATGTCAAAGAACCTTCCACAGAAAACAACCAACAAAATAATGCAAAAATCAAAGAAATTCGACATCTCGTTCTTGAGTTATGCGATGACACACGGAAACCATTTCTTTTTATTTTTTAATTGCAATAATAGGAGGATTATCAAAGATCTACAGATTTTATTCAGAATTTATCTAACATTGTTCTACATAAAATTTCCAACAAAATGAAGAACAAATTGCGGAATGCCGTTCTTAAGTGATGCGCGGTCTTACGTACGCCAACTTTGTTTTATATATATATATATATATATATATATATATATATATATATATATATATATATATATATATATATATATATATATATATATATATATATATATATATATATATATATATATATATATATATATATATATATATATATATATATATATATATATATATATATCTGGTTTCCGTGTATCTTCGCATATCTCAAGAACGAGATGACGAATTTTCTTAATTTTTGCGTTATTTTGTTGGTTGTTTCCTGTGGAAGGACTGGTAGTATCCAACGGGGAAAAACGATCGGAAATGGTGAGCGAAGCTAAGCAATCATGTGAAAAAAAATTCCCCACCCAGAGTCTAGACTCAAACTCGCAACCTTTGAGACTCCGGCCCAATGCACTAACCCTTATGCTATCCCTGGGTATGGTAACATCCCAGAAAGAACATATGATTATCCCACTGGCGACGGTGATCGTACCCTGCCTGCAAAGCGAGGAATCACACACAACGGCAGCTGATCACCCCAACACATTTGATCTATTTAATTTCCCCGCTAGATACCAAGGCCCGGGTTTTTATAATCGTCTGGTGTCTAATGTTTAGTTCATTACCCATCGTACTTCGGTGGGTGACAGAGCTAATGAAGACTGTCGATTTCTGGTCCCTTGCCCAGTGAACAGAGGTATGACGGGAGCGAACCTCTGTTCACTGGGCAAGGGACCAGAAATCGACAGTCTTCATTAGCTCTGTCACCCACCGAAGTACGATGGGTAATGAACTAAACATTAAACACCAGACGATTATAAAAACCCGGGCCTTGGTATCTAGCGGGGAAATTAAATAGATCAAATGTGTTGGGGTGATCAGCTGCCGTTGTGTGTTATGTGTGATATGTTCTTTCTGGGATGTTACCATACCCAGGGATAGCATAAGGGTTAGTGCATTGGGCCGGAGTCTCAAAGGTTGCGAGTTCGAGTCTCGCCTCTGGGTGGGGAATTTTTTTCACATGATTGCTTAGCTTCACTCACCATTTCCGATCGTTTTTCCCCGTTGGATACCACCAGTCCTAAATAAGGTATTGGCACATAAGCCAAAAGACCAAAAAAATTGAATTATTAGTTCTGTGGAAGGTTCTTTGACATATGAATAAAATAATGGAATTTGTTGTTGTTTGTTTATTAGGACCCTTTAAGCGCAAAGCGTTCATTCAAGTCCTTAAATTGGTAATTACAATTACAAGTAAGGTTATATAACTATTCATAAAAGTATATATAGTGTTTTCACTTATCTGTTGTTCCTTGGGCAAAATGTTGGCTGGTGAGGTTTTGGTTTGTTTTGAATCACTTGTAAGTATAATCTAATGTAATTAACACTTCACTTCAAGCTTCGATTTTGTTCTTCACATTAAGCTTCGATTTTTGTTCTGTGGTTGGGCATCAATCCAATTTCCAGTGGTATCGAGAAGTTTTCGGTTCATTATTTTTCCCCCGAAGAAGCCGTTCCCGGTCGATCAGCTCATTTAGTTGTTCGGTATCCTTCGCTGATTATGTTGATTTCTCGTTCATATATCCATCGAGACGTGAACTGATATGAAGGCGGCGACTGTCATAACTTCCAGCCTTCTCACAGCCACCCTCGTGGAGTTTCTGATCGTGGTGATCATTCCCATCAGCCACTATATTGAGACATGTGTCGATTTGAAGTAGCGGTCATCATAACTTCTGTCTTTTCACGGTCTCTTCGCAGGTTTAACGTGATTAGTTTGACTAGATTTGCTCAATTAATCCTGTAGTCTTTAGGAAGTTGATCAGAGCCCTTTCTCTTTCGCGATCGTTTTTAAGAATTTCTTGCAATGAATCTTGAATTCCTATTTCATTCCGTTCGGTCTCGTATTTACGGCATTCCTGTAGGATGTGTTTTACTGATAGTGCCGTTCCACAGGTTGTACACAAGGGATCACTATGGTCAAACATATGCTGGTGCGAAAGTCGGGTGTGGCCAATTCTCAGTCGAGTAATGGCTTTCTTCTCTTGTCGGGTTCCATAAGGAATCCATGCGGTAGTATCTGCCTTAATTTCCCTGAGCTGATTGTTGCGCAGGGTTCTCCATTCTTCTTTCCATTTCCAATGTATCCGTCCAAATACTTCATTCCTAACATCATCTGCGGGTACGGGAATTGCCTCTGGTTCCAGCCTTGAAGCATTTTTCGCAGCGCTGTCTGCTAACTCATTGCCGGGGATCCCTTTATGTCCTGGTATCCAACATAGAGTAGTATTTTGATCCATTGATAAGCGTTTTTCGATAAACTGTATCCATGGGTGGGTGGAGTTCCCTTTTTCTATAGCGGTCATTACACTTTCAGAGTCAGTGAATATAACACGGCTTAGGCCATGTGTTGAAGGCTGTCTAATGACTTGCATGATTGCATATGCTTCTGCTGAAAAGGTTGAGATTTCTCCAGGTAGTCCGAGCTCGTCCATCGTATTCGTATCCGTAAAAATGTGGTCGGCTGCAACAAAATCTTCCAGTTGTAGTTTTCGAGTTATTGCACGAGCTGCAGAAGATGTTAGATTTTTTCCTCCGGCCTGCCTAAGTTTCCAGCACAGGCGAGGCCTCTCTGAGGACCGGATTTGTGATCGATTTAGTTTTGTTTCAATTCTTGGGATTGTGTACTCTAGCATATCCCTTGCAATCTCCTCTGCACGTTCTATGCAAGTGGCATTCGTGAAGCCTTTATCTAATGCTATGGTATTGATTTGATGGCTGATCATGCACTCCCAAAACTTGTATTCTAGAGGGAGTACTCCATTAATGGCCATTATACTCGCAATAGGACTGGTTGTGAAAGCCCCGCACGCAATGCGAATAGCTTTGTTGTGACACGGTTCAAGTTTTTTTCAGTTGCGAAGGCGATGCTCCACAGAAAGCAGGGAACCCGAAAGTGAGTTTACTCAGTATTATCGATGTATATATGTTCAGTAGCGTTTTTGGATGTCCTCCTACTTGGTTTCCAGAAATTTTTCGGAGAATGTTAATTCTAGGTTCTATTTCTTTTTTAAGGTTTGAGATTTGTGCATGCCAATTAAGTCTCTTATCGAAAATAATTCCTAGTATCCTTTGAGTGCTGACTTCAGAAAGTGCTTCGGATCCGATTTTTAGGGGTGCGATATTTACGTGGGATCGTTTGCGGCATACATGCATAAATGTTGATTTTTCATGAGAGATCCGAAAACCTGTTTTACTCTCCCATTTACTTAGATATTCGAGTGTTCGTTGCAGCATTCTACGAACCCGAATATGTTTTCTCACGGCGAAGATTAGTATGATATCATCAGCGTAGATTAGTATTTTGATTTGCTTTGGTATACTTCGGAAAATCGAATTAATAGCTATTAGAAATAGAGTAACGCTAATTACTGAACCTTGTGGGATACCGTTGTTTTGTTTATACTCTTCACTTTCAGAGCCGTACAGTATAACACGGAAGCGTCGATTCTCCAAAAAGTTGATTATATAGCGAACCAGGTTCCCTCCGAATCCCCATTTTATAAGCGTATCGATGATTAAACGTCGCCATGTAACATCATACGCTTTGGAGATATCTAGAGATACAACTTCAGCATGGTATTTATTTCGTATTGATGTTTTTAGGAATCCTTCGAGGGTCGTCAAATGGTCATTGATTGATTTGCCCTTTCTGAACGCATATTGTCGACTGTCTAATAATCCTCGCATCTCTAATGTTGATACCAGCCTATAATTGACCATCCTTTCCATAGATTTGCTCAAACAGCTTGTGAGCATTATAGGTCGATGACTAGCTGGAAGTTTCGGATCTTTCCCTGGCTTCAAAAGTGGGACTAAAAACGATAATCTCCATTGATCTGGGAATTCATCACCTTCCCAAATTTGATTGAATGCGATTAGAAGCGATCGTTTGGCGTGTAGAGGTAACCGGCGTAGCATTTCGTAATGGATGTTGTCTGGCCCTGGACTTGAACCTTTCACTGAGTCGAATACTCGCAAGAGCTCATGAAGCGTGAACGGTTTGTTATATAATTCTTTTTTTCGTGTTGATAGATCGGGATTCCGTTTTAAGTTTTGTGTTAAGAAAGGAAGCGGTGTAGGACGCGTTAGATGAGACGTATTCATAATGCCGAGCCAGAGCTTCTACAATATGTTTCGTGTCTGTATATAGAGTACTACCGACCTGGATACAGGGTGCTCGATGACATTTTTTATCTCCGCGGAGCGAACGTACTTTTTTCCATAAAGTGTTTATTGGTGTTTCTGGGTTGATGTCTTTCAGAAAGTTCTCCCATGATTCAGTTCGAGACTTCCACATAATATGGTGAGCTTTACTTCGGGCTGACTTGAATTCTTCAAGGAGTAGATTTCTATTAGGATGTTCTGGCGGGAGGCGTCGAAGGCGTCGCAATGATTTTCTCATAGCACGGATGGCATTTTCTAGCTCTGAATTCCACCATGGCATGGCGTTAGGATGTAGTTTTCCACTTGTACGTCGCATTTTCGGCTGCGGATTGAATAGCGGTTTCGATAGCGTTGATATTGTGTCGCTGTGTAGGGGGTAATGAATCGGTAATGTGATCTTCAAAAGCAACCCAGTCTGCTTCATTCAGCTTCCACCGTTTGCGGCATGCGAGAGTTTGATTCGAGTTCTCTACTCTGACAAGAATCGGATAATGATCGCTGTCATGTGTGTCTGTGAGTACCTCCCAACTGAATTTTGAACCTATATCTCTAGTGCTGAGTGATAAGTCAATTGCGTCGGTATTTCCTGTGCTGTGCGTTACATGGGTATGGGTGCCATCATTCATTATCACGAGGTCTTCTTCGTCAATAGTCTCGAGGAGAGTTTTCCCAATTGAATCCGTTTTATTGCTTCCCCATGCTGAGTGATGAGAGTTCATGCCGCCTAATATAATAAATGGTTTTGGTAACTGTCTGTATAAGTCAGTCAATGCATCTTTATTTTGAGCTCCTCGAGGCAGATACAAAGATACCAAAGTAATAGAGAACGGAAAATCTACTCGAACGGCGACGTCGGAAAGTGCGGTATGCAGTGATACTTTGTGGTGAGGGTAACCATCACGAATTGCTATGGAAACTCCTCCCCATGTTCCTCTTTGGTGACCGAAGTCATGCTTGAAATATGTTTTAAAATGTGGGATTTTAAGATCTTCTGATGTGTGGGTTTCTTGAAGGGCTATGGCGTAGGTGTCGTGCTGGGATATTATGGTGCGTAATTCTGTAAGACGATGTCTAAGTCCATTTATATTCCATTGAAGAATGGCTCTGCCAGTGTCTACTGTTGGTTGGTTTACCCTAGACATCATCATCGATAACGAGATCGTCGGCAGACTGTGTGCGTCGGTATGTCTGGGTTAAAGTATGTGTTTTCATTGCAGGTTTCTTTCTCACAGGGGAATCTCCGGTTATTTCTGATTCTCTCGTACCTGTTGGGGTGTTTGAGCGGCTCTTCTTTCCAGATTGTTTTAATTGGTTTGGATGTGTAAAGACGTTAGGAGAGAGACTGTCAGCTAAAGTTTTATTAGTACTGCGGGTAGTTCTGCTGTTTCCAGGGTTAGTGGTAAGATCGGTTGTAGTAGTAGCTGGTATAATGAGATTTGGCTTAGTGTTAGCTTGCATATGAACTGGCTTTGGTGTAACTTGAGGTGCAGGGGCGGGCATTGGTTTAACTTGAGACGGAGCAGCAGGAACGTTTTGGCATGAGCATTTACAACCACATGGTTTAGCTAGTTGGGGAGGATTTCTGCTAGCAGCTCTAGCGTAAGATGTCATTTTTTCAGAGTAAAGGCGACGGGCAACGAGAATATATATATATATATATATATATATATATATATATATATATATATATATATATATATATATATATATATATATATATATATATATATATATATATATATATATATATATATATATATATATATATATATATATATATATATATATATATATATATATATATATATATATATATATATATATATATATATATATATATATATATATATATATATATATATATATATATATATATATATATATATATATATATATATATATATATATATATATATATATATATATATATATATATATATATATATATATATATATATATATATATATATATATATATATATATATATATATATATATATATATATATATATATATATATATATATATATATATATATATATATATATATATATATATATATATATATATATATATATATATATAAAGAAAATGAAATGGTTTTCGTGTGTCATTGCATAACTTAAGAACGACATGACGGATTTCTTCGATTTTGCATTATTTTGTTGGTTGTTTTCTCTGGAAGGTTCTTTGATATATGAATAAAATAATGGAATTTTCCTAATCCACCTATTAGTGCAATTGTGTTTTTCTCATTTTGCTGGATATCTCTATATATATGAAATGGTTTCCGTGTGTCATCGGATAACTCAAGAACGACATTATGGATTTCTTTGATAGTCGTATTATTTTCTGTGAAATGTTCTTTAGCAGGATCACAAAATATTAACATTTTCTTAATCTACCTATTTGTGCAAATGGGACATTTTTTGTTTAGGATTGTTTGCATATGTAATTACGTTTTAAAATGTCATTGATGTGCTATTGGGTCCAGTTTTTATGCGACGGTGCTTTTCTGTAAAAAAAAGTTCTATTTTATGACAAACCTTGCTTACATGCATTTAAAAGAGCGGCGAGAGAGCTGATAAGCAGAGCCATGAAATTTCAAAATCAGGTACCTATTTTTGCTTGCATTTACCGAAACAAACATTCAGATTCAACGCCTCCCTCATTCATTCTCTTTCCAACTGACGGAAATATCATTCAGAATCGAATGCTTGAGTGCAGAGAAAATATAAATTCATTCACCAACCAAAGCATTCATTTGTTATTATGTCGATAGTTTGAAGGTAAAAGTTGGCATCTTCTACATTTTCGAGCATAAATGAACTCCATAATCTATATCTGATGCACTTTTGCTCAATAATCCCTCACAGAGCCAGCATAAAAACGAAATTCACTTTGCTACTGAAACCGAACACGAAACGAACCAAACATTTCATTCATCGCAGCGGGCATGAATTGAATTTCGTTTTGTTTCAAGTTCACGCAGAAATGTCAATTTTTTTAGGCTCTGCTGATAAGTAACGTGTATGAAGGCACTATTCACAAAGGAGAGTATGAATGCATCCCATGATTCAAACGGATTAAAATTCCGATTCGACTTTGAAAATGAAAATAAGTCATTGAAAAGCACCGGAATAAATTCGAAGTACCGTCGACAGCATTGTTACTGTTTATAGAGATAGGCACAAAAAAGCATTGTTGATCATAACGTATATTATAGGACATAGGTTTTACAATTGGAATCACCTCACTGGAATTGAAATGAATAGAAATTTGATCCACAAGCATTGCTATTTTTGCTTTTGTTGTATTTATCAGTGAATAATTATAGGCAGTACAATGTCTGTCGGGTCGGTTAGTCTCTATATATAAAAATGGAATGGTTTCCGTGTGTCATCGCATAACTCAAGAATGAGATATCGGATTTCTTTGATTGTTGCATTATTTTGTTGGTTATTTTCTGTGGAATGTTCTTTGACGTAAAAATCAAATATTGAAATTTTCCTAATCCACCTATTAGCGCAAATAGGTAATCCATTAGACGTTTGTTTGACAATTCAGCGGTGGGTTCTGTCAACAAGTGTATTCCTGCGAACAGCAAAACTCGTCCGACAAGCAACTTTGTTAGTCCGATTCATTTGATGTTGGATCGAATCAACGATATTGTCGGACGTCGCACCCCTTGGAGTAACGTCAGAATAAGTAAAGAAGAAATAATCAGCTGATCAGAAACGTCCCATTGATTGCCTAATTGTGTTTTTCTCATATATGCACCTTTTGCTGGATATATCTATATATAAAAATGAAATGGTTTCCGTGTGTCATCGCATAACTCAAGAATGAGGTATCGGCTCTCTTTGTTTGTTGCATTATTTTTTGTGAAAGGTTCTTTAGCAGGATAACACATGGAAAGGAAACTAACAATATAGGAAAATTAAAGTATGAAGGTGCTATACGAACAGAAAACAAATATAGCGATTAAATGAGTCCGGGAGATAATCGTGCATGATACTTTTATAAACAGATAGCGTAAAGTTGCGACAGAATGTTTTGTGAGGAGTGAGTGCATAGTTGGATCTTGTTCTTTTTATACAATTATTTGCTTTTGCCTTTGTGGCATATATTTTGAGACACCCTGTAAAAAGTCTCGATGTTCAGTTGAAAAAAAACGCACGCACCTTCCGTGCACGGTCGTACATTATACTCTCTACCTATTATGAAAACACACACGCACACTCCTGGAACGAGCTCACCCGAAAATGTTTCCAACCAGTATAGGCCTTTCGTATGCTTCCTGCTCTCGCAAACAACTTCAATGCATCGCACCACTTCTGGAACTCACTAACACATGGCCGTGCCTTTATTTATGCACATTTATATAGTATGTAGTCATCGTATGCCCGGAAAACAACCGAAGCACAAACTTTGCATAATCTTCTTGCCGAAGTTTACGTGATCATAATACATCGTCTATTTCAAATCACTGAGAAAAAAGACCTTCGACGGTTATTTACTTATGTACAGCTACGTCATCCAATTAGACCAAACAGCTGCAACAAAAACCGCACACACGGAGCTATAAAAAAAGGGAAAATATACTTTTGCATATAAAATATTTAAAATAATCCATAAAGAATTGAAAAACGATCCATAAAAAAGTTATCCATGTTCCATAAAACAAAACTGAAAATCCATGAAACAGTGTGAATGATCCATAAAAAAGGGCGATTTGATCCATAGATTATGTAAAATTGAACCATAAAATGGTCGCAAAAGAGCACTAAAATAGTAATAAAAGAGCAATTAAAATCAACCAATGCCCCATAAAAATATTGGAAATGTTCCATAAAATGTTACATTTTGCGCCATAAATTAACTGACATTGATCCATAGAATATTAACAATGTACATAAAAACACGTCGATATATTTCATAATATCGACATAAATGTTCCACGGCATTACAAAATGGAGCAATAAAATGTTAGTAAAAGTTCCATAATTTGATGAAAATGTTTGCTAAATAATTTTTCTTGGTCCGTAGAAGACGTAAAAATGAACATTAGAAATGCTATGTATTAATTCATATATCAAACGTTAAATTATGGTTGATTGATTAACCCGTAGCTGGAATTGCAAGCGAATCTGAGGTCTTCTCGTTTGCCCGGTTTACTTAAACATAAGGGCTATAGCTAGTTAAAAGCCGACTGAGCGGCAGCGAAGTCGGACAGTGCACTAGAAAGCGATGTGGCGTAGCCACATTAGTCAGTGTTCGTGTATAAAGTGTTCGTTTTCGCTTCAGATAGTTGATATTTGCGACTCATACCAGCCTGTGTCAGTGGTCTAATAACTCTCATCGCGCTAATATCATAGATACCCTGCCGTTTAAAGAGTTGCCATAATGATTTCAGGTTAGCTAAGGTCACCCGAGCAAATACTTAAGGGTTCAAACACCACAAAGCCCCTTGAAAAGACCTCAAACATGGTCCGTGCCAAAATTTACAACCATCAAGACACCATAAAATGGTCTCAGTAACCCATAAATATACCAACATATGGCATTTTATATAGGATCTACCGGACAATGGTGATGGTGCTTTCTTGGGTTGAACCCATTTCAAACATCCATGTCAAACCCCATGAGCATGGGGGTATTATGGGCTTTTCGTTTGCTCGGGCAGTTACCTGACTAGTGGGATACAGAAGATGAAGTTTAATTATAATGTATGCATTGTTTGTTGTAGTTTGACATTACAACCAAATGTAATAAACTTTATTATCAGTTCGAATAGCAAAAAATTTACATGAATTCATTAAATTTAATTTTTCTGGTGCATAAGCACATATTAATGCATCGTTTTACATTTTCTCTTCTATGGATCGTTTTATAAATATCCATGAACCATAATTTAACGTTCGATATATGAATCAATACATAGCATTTCTAATGTTCATTTTTACATCTTCTATGGACCAAGAAAAATTATTTAGCAAACATTTTCATCAAATTTATGGAATTTTTTCTAGCATTTTATTGCTCCATTTTGTAATACCGTGGAACATTTTTGTCGATATTATGGAACATATCGACGTGTTTTAATGCACATTGTTAATATTCTATGGATCAATGTCAGTTAATTTATGGCGCAAAATGAAGCATTTTATGGAACATTTCCAATATTTTTATGGGGCATTCGTTGATTTTAATAGCTCTTTTAGTACTATTTTAGTGCTCTTTTGCGGGAATTTTATGGTTCAATTTTACATAATCTATGGATCAAATCACCCTTTTTTATGGATCATTCACACTATTTTATGGATTTTCAGTTTTGTTTTATGGAACAAGAACAACCTTTTTATGGATCGTTTTTCAATTTTTATGGATCATTTTTGTTGTTTTAGCGGCACAAACTTAGGGCTGCCATAAAAAAAACACTCGTCGCCTTCGGCTTGCCGTGCCGAACTGAAAACATGCAATCTATTTTTAACGCCAAAACGACTAATTTTAGGTCAATAGCATCTTCGAAGAATTTAATGGGTGCAATATGCACTTTCTTTTGAAATTGTATTTTTGCTTATTAATCCCCCTACAGTTGAGATATTTTAGATTTAAGGGGATTTTAAAGGGAGGGGAGTAAACAGTAGAGGGGGATGGGTAACCCCCCCCCCTCCGTATACCATCAACTACGCCCCTGTTTAAATCCAGAAACCTTACGCCAGTAAAAAAAATTGGCCGGGATTGGGTTGACGTTTTTCAGAGTGATTGTATAACCTTTCTATATGAGAAAGGCAAAAATGTGCCAAAATCCAAAAAAGTGAATATTCGTCAATTTTTTTCCATCTTGCATCAAATCTCGATGTTTCATACACCTTAAAGACATTTAGCATCAAAAATAAAAATTCTATGTATAATTTTTCTTATAGTTTATATGGGAAATATCTATGTGGCCGCACTCTTAAACCCGTAATTTCGGAACCAGAATTCCGATCGAGACAAAATTCAACAGCAGCCGATGGGAAGGTTGCACCTTTCATTTGAGACTAAGTTTGGGTAAATCGGTTTAGCCATCTCTGAGAAAAATGAGTGAAATTTTTACGCACATATATACACACACATACACATATACACACACATACAGACTTTTTCCGATCTCGACGAACTGAGTCGAATGATATATGAAACTCGGCCCTCCGGGCCGGGATTAGGTTGACGTTTTTCAGAGTAATAAATATTTTTTGCCTTTCTATATGAGAAAGGCAAAAATTATTATTATTATTTACTTCATCATTTCTTCTATTTTGAAATATTCTCAACATTTTTCCCGTTTTTTTGTTTTCATTCGCTCCATTTTGTTACATTTGTTTACATTTTAAACGTTTTGTGTTATTGTTATTTCTACATGTAACTGAATGGATCCATTACGTGCATTTCTATATTTGTTAACTTTTTTGTAGCTTTGGTTTTATATTTGTTATGTTAATTTTTCTTCCTTTTGTCATTTTTCCTGTTTTCCATACTTATGATATATTACTTTTCACTTAGTCGTTTACCCGTTTCACATTTCTTATAAAAGAAATGTATAGAATTCGCTCAAACTTTCCAGAGTTTTTCGGAGGACCGGAGGGCCGAGCCTTATATACCAATCGACTCAGCTCGACGATTTGGGACAATGTGCGTGTGTGTGTCTGTGTGTGTGTCTGTGTGTGTATGTAACGGACAAACTCTCATTCGTGTTTCTCAGCAATGGCTGAAGCGATCTTATCCAAACCAATTGCAAATGAAAGGACTGCCGCCCAGACAGATCTCTATTAATTTGTTTTTGATTCTGATGTTTAGTTACCAAGATATTTTTTTTTTACAATGGAGAAGACCTTTATGTCCTAGCCCAGTACACTAGAGATGGGCAAAACAGTTCACTTCGAAGAACCATTCGCGATCGAACAGTTCTGTAAAAAGAACTAGTTCGCATGAACCGTTCTTTCGTTCAGCTGATGTTTTACCGGTATCTAGTGAATGGTTCTCAAAACATTTGAATCTGGGAGATGCAATAAAATTTCTACGCGAGAACTCTCACAGAACGATTGCTGCCTTAACTGTTATATTTTTGTATGCTGAACGGTTACACCAAGGGTAACGAGTTCTTTATAATGACAGAAGTAGAGAGTGAGATCAATATTTTTGTTAAGCTTGTGTGTCGTTCTTCGCCCGGTTCCATACTAATGTGGTTTTTGTTTGAAGCGAAACTGAGTCAGTTTCTACCCCCAACTGCTGTCAAAATGTATGAACTGACCGCGGTTGGGGTTAGAACATGACTCAGTTTCGGGTTCAAGCGAAATCGCCATAAAAGAGCACCGAGAGCGGTTTGTGGGACAACAAGTCAGTTCATTTCAAGGGGCGAGTCGCTTAGCACAAATCGAATTGTGCCTACAAACAAACAGCGTGGTAGCTTGTGTCGCAATGTGCCACGATGTGCCATAGTGTTCAGTAAAACAAAAGCAATGGTTGCTATGAGTTGTCAAAAGTATGCCTCATTGTGCCACATATTGTGGTAACGAGTGAAACGATCGTGTATTACTGTGAATCGTATTTTTATACCGTGTTATCATAGGTGATACAGTATGTATGGCACATTGTTCTAAGTGACTACGTTCACCTAAAAATCGGCCGTGTTAAACGGCTTAAGGTGATGTTCAGTTCATTCGTTTTAAAGAGAATTGAGAACTATCGTTCTTTTAAAAAGAACTTCTGTTCACTCATCCTCTTCGAAGAACTAGTTCGTTTGAACCGTTCGCGAACGAATGGCCCATCTCTACAGTACACGTGCTATTGGTAGGGTCCAATCTACCACACGGGGTGCACTGGGGGCGTGTCGGACTCGAATGGTGACCAGCCATTAATACCGACTAAACTCCATTAGGCTCCGCCATCATTCCTCCCAGGAACTACCTCTCGGTATTACTTCTGCGGGGATGGCTGTACTAAATGTACTCATTCACTCTCACTCACGCGTTCATACATCCTGTATGAGGCTTACTTGTGTGCTCTCTCAATCGCACTTTGATTCACTCTCAAACACTCCCACATGAGGCTGACTTTTGTGCTCACCTTTTACGTTCCATGCGAGGCTGATTTGTGTGCTCACCTTACTCGTTCCTTGCTAGGCTTACTTTTGTGCTCGCCCCACCCATACCATGTGAGGCTGACTTGGGTGCTCACCCTATCACCTGATTCACTCTCAATCGTGCCACTCTATTGTACCTTTGTCACTCCCCCTGGCATCCCATGTGGGACATTTTTCTTAGGCCCCACTTCTGACATACCATGCGAGGCTGACTTGTGTGCTCACCTTTTTCATTCCTTGCTAGGCTGACTTTTGTGCTAGCCTCTACCAACCTGTGAGGCTGACTTTTATGCTCACCCTTAACATGCCGTGTGCGGTTGCCATTCGCTGCGCAAAACCTGCCTCGGCATGAACAGACCATTCACTCTCTTTTTTGCGCTTGGCCTTTTTCGCTCCAGCTAACCAATCACTAGTTAGCCGTGCTCGTCGTCTGTTGCTCGGTTCGCCAGATTACCTGTAGCCTACTGGCAATCTGGATGGTAGCAGCCGAGACTGCGTTCCACTTCTCCACCGATTGACACATCCGCTGAATAAGGGTATCAGGGGTTGTGTCCCAGCCACAGACGTCAAGCATTGCTCTTCTTTCGACGTCGAACCGATGACATACGAACAGTATGTGTTCGGCAGTTTCATCTACACCTGGGCAGTCCGGGCAGACTGGGACCTCCGCGTGCCCGAACTTGTGGAGGTACTGACGGAAACAGCCATGGCCTGACAGGAATTGTGTCAGGTGGAAGTGAGCTTCCCCATGGGGTCTTCCCACCCAGCTCGATATGCTAGGTATCAGCCGGTGGGTCCACCTACCTTTCGAGGAGTTGTCCCACTCACGCTGCCATCTGGCGACCGAGGTCACCCTGGTGCGCTCGCGGGCTCCCCTATTTCCACGTAGCTCAAAGCACTCCTCATCTTCCCGAATGACCAGCCCGACTGGCATCATGCTCGCTATCACGCAGGATGCATCGTGTGATACCGTGCGGTAGGCAGATATCACTCTGAGGCACATCACGCGGTAGGTGCTCTCCAGTTTCTGTAGGTAACTGGTTACCCTCAGTGCTCTTGACCATGACGGGCCGCCGTACCTGAGGATAGATACGGCAACGCCTGCCAGTAACCTACGTCTACTGGCGCACACCTTTGAGCTGTTGGACATCATTCTCGATAAAGCCGCAACAGCAGACGACGCTCTCTTACACGTATAGTCGACATGGCTGCCGAAGGTCAGCTTGTCGTCTATAATGACTCCGAGAGACTTCAGACTTCGCTGTGAAGTGATCGCGACTTCTCCCACATGGATAACTGCATGTTGTACCGACTTGCGGTTGTTGACGATAACTACCTCCGTCTTATGATGAGCGAGCTCCAGGCCTCTCGCGCTCATTCATTCCTCCACCGTGCTAATCGCGTGTTCTGCGGTTAGTTCTACCTCAGGAATTGACTCCCCGTAGACCTCCAAGGTTACGTCGTCGGCAAAGCCGACGATCTTGACCCCAGGAGGGAACTTCAGTCTCAGAACCCCGTCATACATGAGGTTCCATAGCACCGGGCCTAGGATCGAGCCCTGCAGGACTCCGGCGGTAATCGGAACCCTTTTCTGACCGGCATCGGTCTCATATATCAGTACGCGGTTTTGGAAGTAACTTTCCAGGATCCGGTACAGACCCACTGGTAAGCTAAGCCGGTGTAACGAGAGCGCGATGGCATCCCAGCTTGCGCTGTTGAATGCGTTCTTCACGTCAAGTGTCACTAACGCACAGTATCGAATACCTCGCCTTTTTTGTTGGATCGCTATCTCAGCAGTATTTATCACTGAGTTGAGAGCGTCCACTGTGGACTTACCCTTCCGAAAGCCAAACTGGTTGCTTGACAGACCGTCCGTACCTTCCGCGTACGGGGTGAGCCTGTTGAGGATGATCCTCTCAAGCAGTTTGCCAGTCGTGTCGATCAGACAGATTAGTCTGTACGCCGATGGGTCGCCTGGCGGCTTCCCGAGCTTCGGCAACAGCACCAATTTCTGCCTTTTCCATCTATCGGGGAAACGGCACTCGTCAAGGCATCTCTGCATAGCTAGCCTGAACATGTTCGGGTTCGCTATGATCGCTGCCTTGAGAGCGTTGTTTGGAACTCCATCTGGCCCTGGAGCTTTGTTCATTGCTAGGGATTTAGCCACTACGAGTAGTTCTTCATTCGTCACCGGAGCCACCGTTTCGGCCGTGCCCACACTGTCTCGTAGTGCAGGTGGCCAGGGGCTTGTGGCTCGAGACGGGAAGAGTACTTCGATAATCGTTGCCAACCGGTCCGGAGACCGTTCTGGGGGTGAGGAGCCCCCTTTGGTCTTGGCCATCACAATCCGGTAGGCGTCACCCCACGGATTCGCGTTGGCACTCTCACACAGGTTGTCGAAACACGCTCTCTTGCTGCTTTTAATAGCCTTGTTAAGGGCTAATTTCGCAGCTCGAAACACTTCACGGCGGTTCTCTCTTGCATCCTCGGTGCGAGCTCTTTGCATCCTACGTCTAGCTCTGAGGCAGGCTGACCGTAGAGCTACAATCTCGGCACTCCACCAGTATACCGGGCATCTACCGTTTCTTGGCAGTGTTTTTCTCGGCATAGTGGCGTCGCACGCGCGTGATAGAACAGCTACCAGCGCATCCCCGCTTAGACTGTCGGTGTTGGCCTCCAGTCCCAGGGCCGCGGTGAAAGCTTCGCTGTCGAAGTGATTGGACTTCCACCCGCGTACCTGACAGGGATCTCCCGCCCTCGGATGCTGCACACCATAGTTGATCTTAAAGCGGATTGCTAAATGATCGCTATGGGTGTAGCCTTCGTCTACCCTCCATTCCATGCCTGGAGCCAGACTCGGGCTGGCAAATGTTAGGTCAATCCACGCCTCCACTCCGTTTCTTCGGAATGTACTAGCGGAGCCATTATTAGATAGCACAGTATCGAGTTTCGTAAGCTCTTCCATTTGCGCTTGACTCCTGCTATTTGTACAGCGGCTGCCCCACTCCACTGCCCAAGCGTTAAAGTCTCCCGCTATTACTACCGGTTTCCGGCCCACGAGGTCCGACGAGAGCCTGTCGATCATCTGGTAGAACTGTTCTATTGGCCACCTTGGTGGGGCGTAGCAGCTGCAATAGAACACACCATTGTTCTTGGCAATCGCCACACCCTCGGCGGAGGGGTGTATTACCTCTTGAACCGGGAACCGTCCCGTTGTACAGATTGCCACCATTCCAGACCCGTCCGACACCCAATTGCCGTTGCCGGCAGGGATGCTGTACGGGTCTGATAAGAGGGCGACATCTGTCCTCGACTCCGAGACCGACTGCCACAGCAGCTGTTGGGCTGCTGCACAATGGTTAAGATTTAGCTGTGTGACGTTCACGGCTTCTTCTTATTTAACTCACCGAAGGGACACGAAGGTCCGCCCATAGCATGTTTATGGGCTTGCTTCTTAGCGGTGCAGATAAGGCACTTGTGTGCTTTAGTGCACCCCCGCTCTTTATGTCCCTCCTCGCCGCAGCGACGACATAGTTTGCTCCTATCTATGCCTTTGCACTCGTATGCTTTGTGGCCGGACTCAAGGCACCGATAGCACCTATCCACTGAAGGCGGCTGGGGTATACTAATAGGGCATACCGACAGCCGATCTTCAGCTTCCCTTTCTCGGTTACCTTTTTGGCATCCGCATTCAGTAGCCTGAGGTAGGCTACTTGGGTGCCAGGGGGTCCATCTCTCAATCGCACAGAGGCCCGCTCGATTGTGACGTCGCAATGCTCCTTAACGGCTGCGACGACGTCTTCTGCGGTCATGAACTCGTCCAAGTGCTTGCACTGGAGAGTCGTTTCCGCACCTAGCGACCTGATTTGGGCGCCTTCACCAAGGACCTCTTGGGCCAAGGCCTTGTATACTGCACAAGATTGTGCGCCTCGCTTCAGCACCAGAAGCATCTCTCCCGTGTTGGTGCGTCTTACGCTACGCACATCCTGCCCAAGGGCCGAGAGGCTTTCGGCCGCCTTCATAGATTTTAGGACATCGGCGTATTTGTCCTTGTCGGTTTTTAACCACAAGGCTTCGCCTCTGTCCTTGGCCTTCTTCGCAGGCTGCGGTACCTCCGGTTTCGGTGCCGGCTTTTTCTTGGTGACTAGCGTCCAGGGTTTGAGCCCCTCTGCCCCGGTCGTGCCAGGTTGCTGGTACCATCGCTCTCCACAGCGAGGTCACTCTCGCCCTCGCTTACCTCGGCCAAACGGCGTTTGGCCTTAACGGTTGCACGCCGAGTGGTGTCGGTTTTGGCACCCTCGCCTGGCGACTTCCTAGGGCGCTTCGCGTTCGATGCCGTCCTGCGATTGCCCTTGCCTTTTCCCTTCGAGGGAAACTCGGTTGCCGCTCCGATCGACGTGGCTGCTCCGTAGAAGGTGAAGGCCACTGTCTGTGAACCTCTATCGACCTTCTCTCTTTCCTCCCTATTGGAGGCCACTGTCTGGGTTTCTCTTTCGGACCTCTCCCGACATTCCACCCTCTTAGCATAGGCCTGCTGTTCCTGTCTTGCGACACGAACAGCTTTCCGGAGCTCCAGGAGACTCAACTTCAACTCCTTGGCTATATTCTGCTTTGCGCTAGTGAACTCGATTATTGAATCGAGTTGCTTCGCTACTTTGCGCATCGCAGATAGTGGCCCCTCCGGTGCATTGGTAGGGCTATTGCCTACCGCTGCTGGGGGGTCACTGGTGCTTTCGGATGCAGCACTCATGGCTCCACTACTCTCCCCACGGGGGGGAGACCTCGCCAAACCACCTCTAGCGAAGGGGTTTGCCACCTCCGTTTGTTTGTTTTTATTTTTTGTTAACTCCATGTAAAATCCCACGAGTCGCGCGAGAAATAAATGTCCGCCACGCCAGAGCTCCGCATTAGCGTGGTAAGGGACGCTTACTGTGGGGGTTGCCCAGGTACCCCACAGGCTCCGTTAACGATCGAGCATCTTTTTCACCCCCTCGATCACTCATCCCTCGGCACGGGTCGCTTCACGCCTTGAAATTGGGGTTATGCCCTACCTTGCTTTACGTGGTGATCTCGGCCCAGATCCTCACAACCATCCTCCTTTACCAGGGCTTTGGACATGTAGCTCTGGTTCTCAATAGTTCCATGTACGTATGTTATTACAGACATGCTACTATTGAGATCCGTCATTCGCTAGCGGAGTTTAGTTTCCAAGATATTTTTTTTTTTTTACAATTGAGAAGACCTTTATGTCCTAGCCCAGTACACGTGCTAACGGTAGGGTCCAATCTACCGCACTGGGTGCACTGGGGGCGTGTCGGACTCGAATGGTGACCAGCCATTAATACCGA
Source organism: Topomyia yanbarensis (assembly GCF_030247195.1). Taxonomy (NCBI): domain Eukaryota; kingdom Metazoa; phylum Arthropoda; class Insecta; order Diptera; family Culicidae; genus Topomyia; species Topomyia yanbarensis. The sequence continues at coordinate 126,920,133 of NC_080670.1, read as the reverse complement.
CTAAACTCCATTGGGCTCCGCCATCATTCCTCCCAGGAACTACCTCTCGGTATTACTTCTGGGGGGATGGCTGTACTAAATGTACTCATTCACTCTCACTCGCGCGATCCTACATCCTGTATGGGGCTTACTTGGGTGCTCTCTCAATCACACTTTGATTCACTCTCAAACACTCCCACATGAGGCTGACTTTTGTGCTCACCTTTTACGTTCCATGCGAGGCTGACTCGTGTGTTCACCTTACTCATTCCTTGCTAGGCTTACTTTTGTGCTCGCCCTACCCATACCATGTGAGGCTGACTTGGGTGCTCACCCTATCACCTGATTCACTCTCAATCGTGCCACTCTATTGTACCTTTGTCACTCCCCCTGGCATCCCATGTGGGACATTTTTCTTAGGCCCCACTTCTGACATACCATGCGAGGCTGACTTGTGTGCTCACCTTTTTCACTCCTTGCTAGGCTGACTTTTGTGCTAGCCTCTACCAACCTGTGAGGCTGACTTTTATGCTCACCCTTAACATGCAGTGTGAGACTGACTTGGATGCTCACCCTTTCACTCCTCTGCCACGCCATGAGGCATCGATAGCTTAGTTCCAACATACTACGCTACGACCCTCCCGTCTTGGCATGAGGCAGTCCACTTATACGCCTATACACTCACTCTTCTGTCTTGCTTCGGGGTGGCTGGGTTTACCCCTTACGCGGTTGCCATTCGCTGCGCCAAACCTGCCTCGGCATGAACAGACCATTCACTTTTTTGCGCTTGGCCTTTTTCGCTCCAGCTAACCAATCACTAGTTAGCCGTGCCCGCCGTCTGTTGCTCGGTTCGCCAGATTACCTGTAGCCTACTGGCAATCTGGATGGTAGCAGCCGAGACTGCGTTCCACTTCTCCACCGATTGACACATCCGCTGAATAAGGGTATCCGGGGTTGTGTCCCAGCCACAGACGTCAAGCATTGCTCTTCTTTCGACGTCGAACCGATGACATACGAACAGTATGTGTTCGGCAGTTTCATCTACACCTGGGCAGTCCGGGCAGACTGGGACCTCCGCGTGCCCGAACCTGTGGAGGTACTGACGGAAACAGCCATGGCCTGACAGGAATTGTGTCAGGTGGAAGTGAACTTCCCCATGGGGTTTTCCCACCCAGCTCTATATGCTAGGTATCAGCCGGTGGGTCCACCTACCTTTCGAGGAGTTGTCCCACTCACGCTGCCATCTGGCGACCGAGGTCACCCTGGTGCGCTCGCGGGCTCCCCTATTTCCACGTAGCTCAAAGCACTCCTCATCTTCCCGAATGACCAGCCCGACTGGCATCATGCTCGCTATCACGCAGGATGCATCGTGTGATACCGTGCGGTAGGCAGATATCACTCTGAGGCACATCACGCGGTAGGTGCTCTCCAGTTTCTGTAGGTAACTGGTTACCCTCAGTGCTCTTGACCATGACGGGCCGCCGTACCTGAGGATAGATACGGCAACGCCTGCCAGTAACCTACGTCTACTGGCGCACACCTTTGAGCTGTTGGACATCATTCTCGATAAAGCCGCAACAGCAGACGACGCTCTCTTACACGTATAGTCGACATGGCTGCCGAAGGTCAGCTTGTCGTCTATAATGACTCCGAGAGACTTCAGACTTCGCTGTGAAGTGATCGCGACTTCTCCCACATGGATAACTGCATGTTGTACCGACTTGCGGTTGTTGACGATAACTACCTCCGTCTTATGATGAGCGAGCTCCAGGCCTCTCGCGCTCATTCATTCCTCCACCGTGCTAATCGCGTGTTCTGCGGTTAGTTCTACCTCAGGAATTGACTCCCCGTAGACCTCCAAGGTTACGTCGTCGGCAAAGCCGACGATCTTGACCCCAGGAGGGAACTTCAGTCTCAGAACCCCGTCATACATGAGGTTCCATAGCACCGGGCCTAGGATCGAGCCCTGCAGGACTCCGGCGGTAATCGGAACCCTTTTCTGACCGGCATCGGTCTCATATATCAGTACGCGGTTTTGAAAGTAACTTTCCAGGATCCGGTACAGACCCACTGGTAAGCTAAGCCGGTGTAACGAGAGCGCGATGGCATCCCAGCTTGCGCTGTTGAATGCGTTCTTCACGTCAAGTGTCACTAACGCACAGTATCGAATACCTCGCCTTTTTTGTTGGATCGCTATCTCAGCAGTATTTATCACTGAGTTGAGAGCGTCCACTGTGGACTTACCCTTCCGAAAGCCAAACTGGTTGCTTGACAGACCGTCCGTACCTTCCGCGTACGGGGTGAGCCTGTTGAGGATGATCCTCTCAAGCAGTTTGCCAGTCGTGTCGATCAGACAGATTAGTCTGTACGCCGATGGGTCGCCTGGCGGCTTCCCGAGCTTCGGCAACAGCACCAATTTCTGCCTTTTCCATCTATCGGGGAAACGGCACTCGTCAAGGCATCTCTGCATAGCTAGCCTGAACATGTTCGGGTTCGCTATGATCGCTGCCTTGAGAGCGTTGTTTGGAACTCCATCTGGCCCTGGAGCTTTGTTCATTGCTAGGGATTTAGCCACTGCGAGTAGTTCTTCATTCGTCACCGGAGCCACCGTTTCGGCCGTGCCCACACTGTCTCGTAGTGCAGGTGGCCAGGGGCTTGTGGCTCGAGACGGGAAGAGTACTTCGATAATCGTTGCCAACCGGTCCGGAGACCGTTCTGGGGGTGAGGAGCCCCCTTTGGTCTTGGCCATCACAATCCGGTAGGCGTCACCCCACGGATTCGCGTTGGCACTCTCACACAGGTTGTCGAAACACGCTCTCTTGCTGCTTTTAATAGCCTTGTTAAGGGCTAATTTCGCAGCTCGAAACACTTCACGGCGGTTCTCTCTTGCATCCTCGGTGCGAGCTCTTTGCATCCTACGTCTAGCTCTGAGGCAGGCTGACCGTAGAGCTACAATCTCGGCACTCCACCAGTATACCGGGCATCTACCGTTTCTTGGCAGTGTTTTTCTCGGCATAGTGGCGTCGCACGCGCGTGATAGAACAGCTACCAGCGCATCCCCGCTTAGACTGTCGGTGTTGGCCTCCAGTCCCAGGGCCGCGGTGAAAGCTTCGCTGTCGAAGTGATTGGACTTCCACCCGCGTACCTGACAGGGATCTCCCGCCCTCGGATGCTGCACACCATAGTTGATCTTAAAGCGGATTGCTAAATGATCGCTATGGGTGTAGCCTTCGTCTACCCTCCATTCCATGCCTGGAGCCAGACTCGGGCTGGCAAATGTTAGGTCAATCCACGCCTCCACTCCGTTTCTTCGGAATGTACTAGCGGAGCCATTATTAGATAGCACAGTATCGAGTTTCGTAAGCTCTTCCATTTGCGCTTGACTCCTGCTATTTGTACAGCGGCTGCCCCACTCCACTGCCCAAGCGTTAAAGTCTCCCGCTATTACTACCGGTTTCCGGCCCACGAGGTCCGACGAGAGCCTGTCGATCATCTGGTAGAACTGTTCTATTGGCCACCTTGGTGGGGCGTAGCAGCTGCAATAGAACACACCATTGTTCTTGGCAATCGCCACACCCTCGGCGGAGGGGTGTATTACCTCTTGAACCGGGAACCGTCCCGTTGTACAGATTGCCACCATTCCAGACCCGTCCGACACCCAATTGCCGTTGCCGGCAGGGATGCTGTACGGGTCTGATAAGAGGGCGACATCTGTCCTCGACTCCGAGACCGACTGCCACAGCAGCTGTTGGGCTGCTGCACAATGGTTAAGATTTAGCTGTGTGACGTTCACGGCTTCTTCTTATTTAACTCACCGAAGGGACACGAAGGTCCGCCCATAGCATGTTTATGGGCTTGCTTCTTAGCGGTGCAGATAAGGCACTTGTGTGCTTTAGTGCACCCCCGCTCTTTATGTCCCTCCTCGCCGCAGCGACGACATAGTTTGCTCCTATCTATGCCTTTGCACTCGTATGCTTTGTGGCCGGACTCAAGGCACCGATAGCACCTATCCACTGAAGGCGGCTGGGGTATACTAATAGGGCATACCGACAGCCGATCTTCAGCTTCCCTTTCTCGGTTACCTTTTTGGCATCCGCATTCAGTAGCCTGAGGTAGGCTACTTGGGTGCCAGGGGGTCCATCTCTCAATCGCACAGAGGCCCGCTCGATTGTGACGTCGCAATGCTCCTTAACGGCTGCGACGACGTCTTCTGCGGTCATGAACTCGTCCAAGTGCTTGCACTGGAGAGTCGTTTCCGCACCTAGCGACCTGATTTGGGCGCCTTCACCAAGGACCTCTTGGGCCAAGGCCTTGTATACTGCACAAGATTGTGCGCCTCGCTTCAGCACCAGAAGCATCTCTCCCGTGTTGGTGCGTCTTACGCTACGCACATCCTGCCCAAGGGCCGAGAGGCTTTCGGCCGCCTTCATAGATTTTAGGACATCGGCGTATTTGTCCTTGTCGGTTTTTAACCACAAGGCTTCGCCTCTGTCCTTGGCCTTCTTCGCAGGCTGCGGTACCTCCGGTTTCGGTGCCGGCTTTTTCTTGGTGACTAGCGTCCAGGGTTTGAGCCCCTCTGCCCCGGTCGTGCCAGGTTGCTGGTACCATCGCTCTCCACAGCGAGGTCACTCTCGCCCTCGCTTACCTCGGCCAAACGGCGTTTGGCCTTAACGGTTGCACGCCGAGTGGTGTCGGTTTTGGCACCCTCGCCTGGCGACTTCCTAGGGCGCTTCGCGTTCGATGCCGTCCTGCGATTGCCCTTGCCTTTTCCCTTCGAGGGAAACTCGGTTGCCGCTCCGATCGACGTGGCTGCTCCGTAGAAGGTGAAGGCCACTGTCTGTGAACCTCTATCGACCTTCTCTCTTTCCTCCCTATTGGAGGCCACTGTCTGGGTTTCTCTTTCGGACCTCTCCCGACATTCCACCCTCTTAGCATAGGCCTGCTGTTCCTGTCTTGCGACACGAACAGCTTTCCGGAGCTCCAGGAGACTCAACTTCAACTCCTTGGCTATATTCTGCTTTGCGCTAGTGAACTCGATTATTGAATCGAGTTGCTTCGCTACTTTGCGCATCGCAGATAGTGGCCCCTCCGGTGCATTGGTAGGGCTATTGCCTACCGCTGCTGGGGGGTCACTGGTGCTTTCGGATGCAGCACTCATGGCTCCACTACTCTCCCCACGGGGGGGAGACCTCGCCAAACCACCTCTAGCGAAGGGGTTTGCCACCTCCGTTTGTTTGTTTTTATTTTTTGTTAACTCCATGTAAAATCCCACGAGTCGCGCGAGAAATAAATGTCCGCCACGCCAGAGCTCCGCATTAGCGTGGTAAGGGACGCTTACTGTGGGGGTTGCCCAGGTACCCCACAGGCTCCGTTAACGATCGAGCATCTTTTTCACCCCCTCGATCACTCATCCCTCGGCACGGGTCGCTTCACGCCTTGAAATTGGGGTTATGCCCTACCTTGCTTTACGTGGTGATCTCGGCCCAGATCCTCACAACCATCCTCCTTTACCAGGGCTTTGGACATGTAGCTCTGGTTCTCAATAGTTCCATGTACGTATGTTATTACAGACATGCTACTATTGAGATCCGTCATTCGCTAGCGGAGTTTAGTTTCCAAGATATTTTTTTTTTTTTACAATTGAGAAGACCTTTATGTCCTAGCCCAGTACACGTGCTAACGGTAGGGTCCAATCTACCGCACTGGGTGCACTGGGGGCGTGTCGGACTCGAATGGTGACCAGCCATTAATACCGACTAAACTCCATTGGGCTCCGCCATCATTCCTCCCAGGAACTACCTCTCGGTATTACTTCTGGGGGGATGGCTGTACTAAATGTACTCATTCACTCTCACTCGCGCGATCCTACATCCTGTATGGGGCTTACTTGGGTGCTCTCTCAATCACACTTTGATTCACTCTCAAACACTCCCACATGAGGCTGACTTTTGTGCTCACCTTTTACGTTCCATGCGAGGCTGACTCGTGTGTTCACCTTACTCATTCCTTGCTAGGCTTACTTTTGTGCTCGCCCTACCCATACCATGTGAGGCTGACTTGGGTGCTCACCCTATCACCTGATTCACTCTCAATCGTGCCACTCTATTGTACCTTTGTCACTCCCCCTGGCATCCCATGTGGGACATTTTTCTTAGGCCCCACTTCTGACATACCATGCGAGGCTGACTTGTGTGCTCACCTTTTTCACTCCTTGCTAGGCTGACTTTTGTGCTAGCCTCTACCAACCTGTGAGGCTGACTTTTATGCTCACCCTTAACATGCAGTGTGAGACTGACTTGGATGCTCACCCTTTCACTCCTCTGCCACGCCATGAGGCATCGATAGCTTAGTTCCAACATACTACGCTACGACCCTCCCGTCTTGGCATGAGGCAGTCCACTTATACGCCTATACACTCACTCTTCTGTCTTGCTTCGGGGTGGCTGGGTTTACCCCTTACGCGGTTGCCATTCGCTGCGCCAAACCTGCCTCGGCATGAACAGACCATTCACTTTTTTGCGCTTGGCCTTTTTTGCTCCAGCTAACCAATCACTAGTTAGCCGTGCCCGCCGTCTGTTGCTCGGTTCGCCAGATTACCTGTAGCCTACTGGCAATCTGGATGGTAGCAGCCGAGACTGCGTTCCACTTCTCCACCGATTGACACATCCGCTGAATAAGGGTATCCGGGGTTGTGTCCCAGCCACAGACGTCAAGCATTGCTCTTCTTTCGACGTCGAACCGATGACATACGAACAGTATGTGTTCGGCAGTTTCATCTACACCTGGGCAGTCCGGGCAGACTGGGACCTCCGCGTGCCCGAACCTGTGGAGGTACTGACGGAAACAGCCATGGCCTGACAGGAATTGTGTCAGGTGGAAGTGAACTTCCCCATGGGGTTTTCCCACCCAGCTCTATATGCTAGGTATCAGCCGGTGGGTCCACCTACCTTTCGAGGAGTTGTCCCACTCACGCTGCCATCTGGCGACCGAGGTCACCCTGGTGCGCTCGCGGGCTCCCCTATTTCCACGTAGCTCAAAGCACTCCTCATCTTCCCGAATGACCAGCCCGACTGGCATCATGCTCGCTATCACGCAGGATGCATCGTGTGATACCGTGCGGTAGGCAGATATCACTCTGAGGCACATCACGCGGTAGGTGCTCTCCAGTTTCTGTAGGTAACTGGTTACCCTCAGTGCTCTTGACCATGACGGGCCGCCGTACCTGAGGATAGATACGGCAACGCCTGCCAGTAACCTACGTCTACTGGCGCACACCTTTGAGCTGTTGGACATCATTCTCGATAGTGCCGCAACAGCAGTCGACGCTCTCTTGCACGTATAGTCGACATGGCTGCCGAAGGTCAGCTTGTCGTCTATAATGACTCCGAGAGACTTCAGACTTCGCTGTGAAGTGATCGCGACTTCTCCCACATGGATAACTGCATGTTGTGCCGACTTGCGGTTGTTGACGATAACTACCTCCGTCTTATGATGAGCGAGCTCCAGGCCTCTCGCGCTCATCCATTCCTCCACCGTGCTAATCGCGTGTTCTGCGGTTAGTTCTACCTCAGGAATTGACTCCCCGTAGACCTCCAAGGTTACGTCGTCAGCAAAGCCGACGATCTTGACCCCAGGAGGGAACTTCAGTCTCAGAACCCCGTCATACATGAGGTTCCATAGCACCGGGCCTAGGATCGAGCCCTGCGGGACTCCGGCGGTAATCGGAACCCTTTTCTGACCGGCATCGGTCTCGTATAGCAGTACGCGGTTTTGGAAGTAACTTTCCAGGATCCGGTACAGACCCACCGGTAGGCTAAGCCGGTGTAACGAGAGCAAGATGGCATCCCAGCTTGCGCTATTCAATGCGTTCTTCACGTCAAGTGTCACTAACGCACAGTATCGAATACCTCGCCTTTTTCGTTGGATTGCTATCTCGGCAGTATTTATCACTGAGTTGAGAGCGTCCACTGTGGACTTACCCTTCCGAAAGCCAAACTGGTTGCTTGACAGACCGTCCGTACCTTCCGCGTACGGGGTGAGCCTGTTGAGGATGATCTTCTCAAGCAGTTTGCCAGTCGTGTCTATCAGACAGATTGGTCTGTACGCCGATGGGTCGCCTGGCGGCTTCCCGGGCTTCGGCAACAGCACCAGTTTCTGCCTTTTCCATCTATCGGGGAAACGGCACTCGTCAAGGCATCTCTGCATAGCTAGCCTGAACATTTTCGGGTTCGCTATGATCGCTGCCTTGAGAGCGTTGTTTGGAGCTCCATCCGGCCCTGGAGCTTCGTTCATTGCTAGGGATTTAGCCACTGCGAGTAGTTCTTCATTCGTCACTGGAGCCACCATTTCGACCGTGCCCGCACTGTCTCGTAGTGCAGGTGGTCAGGGGCTTGTGGCTCGAGACGGGAAGAGTACTTCGATAATCGTTGCCAACCGGTCCGGAGACCGTTCTGGGGGTGAGGAGCCCCCTTTGGTCTTGGTCATCGCAATCCGGTAGGATTCGCGTTGGCACTCTCACACAGGTTGTCGAAACACGCTCTCTTGCTGCTTTTAATAGCCTTGTTAAGGGCTAATTTCGCAGCTCGAAACACTTCACGGCGGTTCTCTCTTGCATCCTCGGTGCGAGCTCTTTGCGTCCTACGTCTAGCTCTGAGACAGGCTGACCCTAGAGCTGCAATCTCGGCACTCCACCAGTATACCGGGCATCTACCGTTTCTTGGCAGTGTTTTTCTCGGCATAGTGGCGTCGCACGCGCGTGATAGAACAGCTACCAGCGCATCCCCGCTTAGACTGTCGGTGTTGGCCTCCAGTCCCAGGGCCGCGGTGAAAGCTTCGCTGTCGAAGTGATTGGACTTCCACCCGCGTACCTGACAGGGATCTCCCGCCCTCGGATGCTGCACACCATAGTTGATCTTAAAGCGGATTGCTAAATGATCGCTATGGGTGTAGCCTTCGTCTACCCTCCATTCCATGCCTGGAGCCAGACTCGGGCTGGCAAATGTTAGGTCAATCCACGCCTCCACTCCGTTTCTTCGGAATGTACTAGCGGAGCCATTATTAGATAGCACAGTATCGAGTTTCGTAAGCTCTTCCATTTGCGCTTGACTCCTGCTATTTGTACAGCGGCTGCCCCACTCCACTGCCCAAGCATTGAAGTCTCCCGCTATTACTACCGGTTTCCGGCCCACGAGGTTCGACGAGAGCCTGTCGATCATCTGGTAGAACTGTTCTATTGGCCACCTTGGTGGGGCGTAGCAGCTGCAATAGACCACACCATTGATCTTGGCAATCGCCACGCCCTCGGCGGAGGGGTGTATTATCTCTTGAACCGGGAACCTTCCCGTTGTACAGATTGCCACCATTCCAGCCCCGTCCGACACCCAATTGCCGTTGCCGGCAAGGATGCTGTACGGGTCTGATAAGAGGGCGACATCTGTCCTCGACTCCGAGACCGACTGCCACAGCAGCTGTTGGGCTGCTGCACAATGGTTAAGATTTAGCTGTGTGACGTTCACGGCTTCTTCTTATTTAACTCACCGAAGGGACACGAAGGTCCGCCCATAGCATGTTTATGGGCTTGCTTCTTAGCGGTGCAGATAAGCCACTTGTGTGCTTTAGTGCACCCCCGCTCTTTATGTCCCTCCTCGCCGCAGCGACGACATAGTTTGCTCCTATCTATGCCTTTGCACTCGTATGCTTTGTGGCCGGACTCAAGGCACCGATAGCACCTATCCACTGAAGGCGGCTGGGGTATACTAATAGGGCATACCGACCAGCCGATCTTCAGCTTCCCTTTCTCGGTTACCTTTTTGGCATCCGCATTCAGTAGCCTGAGGTAGGCTACTTGGGTGCCAGAGGGTCCGTCTCTCAATCGCACAGAGGCCCGCTCGATTGTGACGCCGCAGTGCTCCTTGACGGCTGCGACGACGTCTTCTGCGGTCGTGAACTCGTCCAAGTGCTTGCACTGGAGAGTTGTTTCCGCACCTAGCGACCTGATTTGGGCGCCCTCACAAAGGACCTCTTGGGCCAAGGCCTTATATACTGCACTTGATTGTGCGCCTCGCTTCAGCACCAGGAGCATCTCTCCCGTGTTGGTGCGTCTTACGCTACGCACATCCTGCCCAAGGGCCGAGAGGCTTTCGGCCGCCTTCATCGATTTAAGGACATCGGCGTATTTGTCCTTGTCGGTTTTTAACCACAAGGCTTCGCCTCTGTCCTTGGCCTTTCTCGCAGGCTGCGGTACCTCCGGTTTCGGTGCCGGCTTTTTCTTGGTGACCAGCGTCCAGGGGTTTGCTGGTACCATCGCTCTCCACAGCGAGGTCACTCTCGCCCTCGCTTACCTCACCCAGACGGCGTTTGACCTTGACAGTTGCACGCCGAGTGGTGTCGGTTTTGGCACCCTCGCCTGGCGACTTCCTAGGGCGCTTCGCATTCGATGCCGTCTTGCGATTGCCCTTGCCTTTTCCCTACGAGGGGAACTCGGTCGCCGCTCCGATCGACGTGGCTGCTCCGTAGAAGGTAAAGGCCACTGTCTGTGAACCTCTATCGACCTTCTCTCTTTCCTCCCTATTGGAGGCCACTGTCTGGGTTTCTCTGTCGGGCCTCTCCCGACATTCCACCCTCTCAACATATGCCTGCTGTTCCTGTCTTGCGACACGAACAGCTTTCCGGAGCTCCAGGAGGCTCAACTTCAACTCCTTGGCTATATTCTGCTTTCCGCTAGCGAAGTCGATTATAGAATCGAGTTGCTTCGCTACTTTGCGCATCGCAGATATTGGCCCCTCCGATGCATTGGTAGGGTTATTGCCTACCGCCGCTGGGGGGTCACTAGTGCTTTCAGATGCAGCACTCATCGCTCCACTACTCTCCCCACGGGGGGGAGACCTCGCCAAACCACCTCTTGCGAAGGGGTTTGGCACCTCCGTCTGTTTGTTTTTATTTTTGTTTATCTCCACGTATAGTCCCACGAGTAGCGCGAGAAATATATGTCCGCCACGCCAGAGCTCCGCATTAGCGTGGTAAGGGACGCTTACTGTGGGGGTTGCCCAGGTACCCCACAGGCTCCGTTAACGATCGAGCATCTTTTTCACCCCCTCGATCACTCATCCCTCGGCACGGGTCGCTTCACGCCTTGGAATTGGGGTTATGCCCTACCTTGCTTTACGTGGTGATCTCGGCCCGGATCATCACAACCATCCTCCTTTACCAGGGCTTTGGACCTGTAGCTCTGGTTCTCAATAGTTCCATGTACGTATGTTATTACAGACATGCTACTATTGGGATCCGTCATTCGCTAGCGTAGTAAGTTTCCAAGATATGGATGTTTAAAAGTGTAAAAATGGTACTTTTTGCAGTTTTTTGCAATTATCTGTCGAAATTGACAACATACGTTAACGTTTTATATACTTTTAGCTAGCTTTTACGAATTCCTTTCGAACGAGCTATAGATTGTTGGAATCGGACCGCTATCAAGAGAGATATTTAACACTGAACTCGGACGAAAATTTATTGCCATTTCCCATATAGCTAGAAATATGACCAAAAACATGCAATCTATTTTTAACGCCAAAACGACTAATTTTAGGTCAATAGCATCTTCGGAGAATTTAATGGGTGCAATATGCACTTTCTTTTGAAATTGTATTTTTGCTGATTAATTCCCTTGTAAGTGGAATATTTTCATTAATTTTCTTTTAAGTGATTGTATTGAGATGATGTCTTTAGCAAATTTGTAGCTCTTACTTTTGCAAACAACTCTACGGAAGACACCATATATCTATCTTGAATATTTTAAAAGTTATGGCTTGTTGTTTGTGTATTACTCTATTTATTATTCAATATAGTAATAAAAAAAAGGAATTTCGTATTTCATTTTTCTATCTAACACCGCTAAAAATAACCACCGAACAATTTTCGGTTGTCTAGATGAAACTTCATCACTTATCAGTGCAAAAATTTTCATTTATGTGAACCTTCAGACTACAAAATTTCTAACTTATCGATGGTTATATCGTTCGATCTGGAACATATCTCGGAAAATTGGAAGCGAAATAAATAACTCTAAACAGCGGTGTTGCCAAAATGAGGTTTTGGGGGTTCACCCCCCCCCCCCCCCCCCCAACCGATATTGATTGGAATGAAGCGAAAAATTTATTGATGGGATTGATTTGATTCAATATTACAGTAATAATTATATGATCAGTGCATTGAAAACCTATTGTTTTAAATGTCATGATCACTTTTGAAAAATTGTTATTGATCGGGATATCAAAGTTTTCTAATCACATCAATATCAAATACCAGCATGAAAACATTCCAATAGAAACTCTTTCCGGAGTTCTGATATCAAACCTCAGATTTCCGATTGTACCAGATGTACCGAAATATGGGATGAAGTCAATTTTTTGAATAGGCAGCGAAGTTGGGAATGATTTAATGTATATGAAACATAGAACTGCCACCGAAAAATTTCATAACTTTCACATTTTCTGAACGTGTTTTTGTGTCGGGAATGCGTAGAGTTGAGACGAAAATGTAATTTGATTAATGGCGAGGATAACACTTTCTGAAATTAGAGGGATATTATGAAAAATGGCGTTTTCCGTTCGACTCTAGCAGGTCCTGATCTATTTTGATAAGCATTTGAATTTTGTTACCAATTATATTAATAGGTCAAATAAATGTTCGAAAACAGTAATTTAAGGCCAAGATCACATCATTTCGAAACCCCCAATTTCAAGGGTTTAGTATTTTCGAAGAATTTTACAACGTAAAATTGCACACCATCTGATAAAATAATGTTGTTATATCTTCCATGTATGGAGAATTTACTCTTCCGACAAATTTAGTTCGAGACAATGTCTTCAGCAAAGTTTTCGAGAGTGCTTTTACAAACTATTTTGTTGAGGACATAAATATTCTATGTGTTCATCGTATCGTATTCATGTATCGAAATATTTTAGGCTATTTGTGACAGAAAACCTTTAAAATGAGTTAATATGATATTGTTGTTTATGATCAATAGACCTCTCCTCATTTTGAAAAAGTTTTGAAATATACATCGCTCAGCTAAGATTTTCGTTCTAGGTAGTATATCAAATCAAGAAAAATTAGTAGTATTTTTTCTTGGTTATGGTATTCTTTTCTATATAAAAATCCAGTTAACAAATTTTCTATTGCGGTTAGAGCTATGTTCACCTGCTAAAACATGTTAAGATATGTCTAAGAAACAACCTTTAATGATATGTGAGCATATAGAGCCTATTCAAAAGATATCGTTGAATAAATTATTGTTGAAGACTGCATCTAAAAATATCGTTGAATACTTCATATAAACATTTTACCTGAAATCGGCTCATTTTGTAATGTTTTTTTACTTGGGTATTTTTACTTACAGTCTTCAACAATATTATGTGGTTTTAAGGTTGGACAGAGAATGCGTAAAATTCGCAAACGAAAAAAGCAGTTTTTTCCACACCGTATGTCAGATATAAATTCAATCAGCGTATGTAGAATGTTGTTACAGTACTGCTGATTGATTTTTATAAAGATCTGGCGTACGGTGTGGAAAAAACTGCTTTTTTCGTTTGCGAATTTTACCCTTTCTCTGTCCAATCTTAATGCCTCCACATTTGTCGGAAGCACGGTTTGCACGAAAAGTCACAGTGGAAAAAGTTATATTAAAAAAACTAAATTTGAGGGTGTTGCCATAGAAAACGCTTTACAAATCAATACAAGTTCAACTAGTTCAACAAAATTGTCGAGGACTTTCTACCTCGTCAGCATAAAAAGTTTTTTTTTTTTAATTTGATGCCTAATGCCTAATTTTAATTTTTATCAGGTTGTGGGGAATATTCTTACGAACAATTCGTCCAAAGATAGTGAATTAAGTTCACGTTTTTGGGGTTTCCAACCACTATGCAGCGCGGTGTCTTTTGATGACTACTTCTCGATAACAAACATTTACCCAATTTGTTGAGCAGAGTCGTTTGGTTCACAAGACTAGGTTCAGGCCTCTGAAAAAATCTTCAAAGTTTGAGGGTTTCTGAACGTTTTTTTTAAAATAAACTTCAAAGTTTGAGGGTTTCTGTACGTTTCTTTTAAAATTAACGTTAAAAAATCAACCCCCCCCCCCTCTTGAGAATTTTCTGCGAATGGCCTGCGCTGACTTCAAGTAAGTAGAATCAAAGTCGTTCTACACTTGTTCTCATGAAATTTCTTCGAATATCTATTATAATACAGTGAAGGCTCGATTTTAGCAGCCCCCCATTTTGTCGACCTCATATGAAAATATGTGCACCCGGTACACTACCGCGAGTTGAAAAAGGATATCGAAAAGTTTCACACACAACATTTTTCAGTGGTGATGATGATTTTCCTTAACGGGTTTTGAGGGTATATTAATTTGTTCTTTGGCATAAGGATTAGATATCGAAATAAAGTTTCAAGTATGCACGCTTGCGCTTCAGAGGTAGCGTAATATCATGAGCTGCAATTTTAGTTCTCAGTCGGGTTGAAAATTTTAGTAAACGCTATTGAGAGTACGTAATTCAAATATATGAAATTTTTTTTTGATATATTGGCCCAGCCCCTTAAGGAAAATTCAGTTTTCCCTACATTATGTATGTATGTACATTATGTATGTGCATTGATTGAAGCACTTAGATATTTTACAACACAGTATTAGTAATAATTCATATGTCAGTCAATTTCATAGGCCATTTTTTGCTTTATGTTTGATTTGGTTTAGCCTTTGAGATTTCTTGCACTGATATGGCCTCATGCTGATTTGAGTGTTTCTCTGAGTCTTGTCACTGTCTCATAAAGTATGTATTATCAAAAACATCGCAAGACATCATGTTCTAAATGTTCTCAATCGATATAATATCCGAAGAGAGCAATAAGAGTTATAAGAAATGTCTCATCACACTGTTAGGTGGATTAAAAGCGTTTTTCAACCAAAGCTTTGGAAGTTATACCTTGGCGTGGAAGAGCCGGTATATTAATATATGCTGTTACTTAGTGTAGAATTAAACTTCATCCTTTACGGCTATTATACAACCTCCAAAAGAAACCTAAACAGCCAGCCCATACTTCAGCACGTCCTCGCATATCAAACTCGCCTCGGTTGGGACCCCGTGGAGCTCTACATCCACACACGGTACATACACCCTATAGTTGGGACACAATAGGAATAGCGAATCAGAAAAGGTGACTACATGTCAGTGATTCACTAAATACAGAATTGATAAATGCTATGATGCAAAACCTTAAAGTCCGTCCAGGTTAAGTCTTCGGTACGGAGCAATACTTTGACCTAGGAACTCCTAGCATGTTGTTAGTCTCCTCTTACGACATGGGAGAAGTCCCCAGAGGTTCTATTCTTAGCTGAAATAGTGCAAAAAGATTTTAGCCCGCCGGACACCACACGGCTTTGTTTACAGCGACCTCTAGCGGCGATTTTGTGAACTGTTAGTGTCCCACACATTTTGGCCAAAAAACCCATACAAACTATAAGCTCTTTGGAGGAGGGGTTAGAGAGTTTTCGCCCAAATTTGGACAGTGTCATTTTTTCATGATTTGGAACGACGCTAGGGGGTGTAGATTAGTGATTTCAAAAATGGTTGTTTTATTGTCCGCCTACTACATATATACCTTGTGTGCGGACAAAGTAAAAATAAAACATTATGGTGAAGAGCATGTTTGAATTTTTGGACGACACAAAAAGTTTTGTTCTATTCAGTGAATTTGCATATAATGCAATATTTGAAGAATATTTTCCTCAATTTTTGGTGGGAAACGTTGAAAATTGAGTGAGTGACAGTGATTCAATGTAAGAACTCCGTGGAAATGCTGTGTGCATCATATCTTAAAATCTACTGAATGAATTGGTTCGAATTTTTCGCTCCGCTCTTCTTCACATTGTTTTTCATTCAATACGGGAGCTTTTATTAAAAAAATCGCTTTGATATTTTTACAACAACGAGATAAGTGATTTTTGTTACGAGAATTGGATTTTTGTCTTCAAAACGGCTGGGAAAAATTCAGAAATCGATAAAAAAACCGATTTAATCCACCTAGCAGTGAGATGAGACATTTCTTACACATTTCACTATTGGATTAGTTTGCAGAACTCACGAGAAGTAGGCACATAAAAATTAAGATTATATTTAGAAATAGTTATAAGATTAATAGAATAAATTGACTCATACTAACAAATTGAATGAAATAAAACGAATGACTGAACATGAAATGCATAAAATTAAGGAATAGGATGAATAAAATGAATCAGATAAATCAAATGAATCAAATGAATCAAATGAATCAGATGAATCAAATGAATCAAATGAATCAAATGAATCGAATAAATCAAATGAATCAAATAAATCAAATGATTCAAATGAATCAAATGAATCAAATGAATCAAATGAATCAAATGAATCAAATGAATCAAATGAATCAAATGGATCAAATGAATCAAATGAACCAGATGAATCAAATGAATCAAATGAATTAAATGAATCAAATCAATCAAATAAATCAAATCAATCAAATGAATCAAATGAATCAAATGAATCAAATGAATCAAATGAATCAAATGAATCAAATGAATCAAATGAATCAAATGAATCAAATGAATCAAATGAATCAAATGAATCAAATGAATCAAACTACTCAGTATATCCAAATATGGACGACGATAAGTTGTAACATTGTAGTTGCATCCCCCATCGAGAGTGGGTACTTTGGGAGACTTCTTTTCCTGGATCTAATTTGTGGATATTTTTGGTCTTTGATCCGTTATTTTTCATGAAAGTTCGTACCAATACAACGCATGTGCAGCTGATACAACTCATGGTTCATTCGCCTGCGCAACGTTCCGTCTTCCATCTGCACGCCACCATAGATGGTACGCAACACCTTTCGTTCGAAAACTCCAAGGGCGCGTTGGTCCTCCACCGTCTTGAAGATAATCAACTTCGTGCGGCGGCGTATTTTGTTCGACCGGAGTGTCCTCTAGAGTCCAAAGTAGGCACGATTTCCCACTAAGATCCGTCTCTGAATTTCTCTGCTGTTATCATTGTCGTCGGTTGCCAGAGAACCCAAATACATGAATTCGTCGACCATCTCGATTTCGTCACCGTCAATCCGAACTCGGGTGGGAGGTTCACATTGTCGTCTCTAGAACCTCTTCCTCTCATGTATTTTGTCTTCGAAACGTTGATGGCAATTCCAATCCTGCTGGCTTCAGCTTTCAGTCTTTGAGCATATATTTCATTCAAAATTCAATATAGATACGAATAGTTTAAATATCGCACGTGGAATGTCTCTTTTGAAAATTTCCATCGTCAAACTTTCATATTACCCAGTTAAGCCAAATATTTTTCTGATATAGCCATGAATTTCCTTAATTATAGTGTAGATACAGGCTTTGAATACAATTGAATTAAAGTTGAGTTGATGTAGCAGCAGACAAAAAATAGTTTTGTTTTCTCAAACCTTCGCAATTACAATTAATAAATATTTCAGATTGGCAGAAGATTTTATCACACAACTTAGAATGCATACAGAAATAGCTAGATAGATGCGATAGAAGATAAACAGAGAGAGAAGAGAGAGAGAGAGAGAGAGAGAGAGAGAGAGAGAGAGAGAGAGAGAGAGAGAGAGAGAGAGAGAGAGACAGAGAGAGTGATGGGGGGGGGCGTGTGAGGAATGGCAAATGATGGTTAATGCAGTGACATTATTTTTATAGGTATATTATTATGATATATTGATTCTTACATTTTTATCATAAATAATGTAAGTAGTAATTTTTGCGCCATAACCAGTATAACCTAAATCTTGCAAAAGAGCTAAATTTTCGCTAGATTTTTGGGCTTCAAACATACAGTTGCTTTCGGTGACGCCACAAGTATAATTATATTAGAAATATTTTATCTCACTACTAGGTGAATTACTTGTTGATCTGTGTATTGATATTCCATCCAACATTTACCTCATGATTGAACGCAATGCCTAATCCAAGGAATAAATATTAGAACTCACTGTTTCTTTATCAACACATTATTTTGTCTTTGAAGTGAACTTATATATTGATTTTTGAGAAATAGTTCATTTATTATAAAGGTAATTCACAAAATGTTCTCAACATCGAATTCCTTGAATCACGTAGATGTGTTTTCATACCCCGATATTCAAAATCGGTTTAGTTTTGCCCCTAAAACACCAGTAAAGCAATGCTCTGTATGAAACAATCTCATTTTTAATTAGTGGAAATTGGTAAGCGTGGACTAAAAAGACAAAATGTCTAATATCTCCGCCGCTCGTGCACGGATTTAGACAATCTATAGCTTGTTAGAAAGGTATTTTTACAAGCTTTCTATTTATGTGCAGTTTGTGGGACAATATTGTATTGTTCGAAAGTTATTTGCAAAAAACCTGCCGTGTTTTGACAAAATCGCCCATATCTCAGAAAGTAAACAACATATCGAAAATCAAAAATAATAGTGTCAAATGGCAACGTTAGGCCTTTCATTTGAAATTAATTTCATTAAGATCGGTTCAGCCATTGCTGAGATAATTACATGACATTTTGTACATACATACATACACACATACACACATACACACACACATACAGACATTGTCTCAATTTGTCGAGCTGAGTCGATTGGTATATGAGACTCGGCCCTCCGGGCCTCGGAAAAAGTTGTCAAAGTTTGAGCGAATCCTATACATTTCTTTTGTAAGAAATGTAAAACTATACCTCCCATTGTTACCCGAAAAATAATATTTGCTTGTCCAAAATTTCGAATCGTATGGCTCAGTAGATTTTAAGTTATTATATACATCGCAAAACAAGCTTTTTTCGCGGCACCTCCGGACATTTACATTCACCTAGAAAAGCGCTTGGCATATTTTTTTTCGGATGCAGTTTATTTTTATTTGTACAAAGATCAGTTTCTCACAGATCTATCGCTTACTGAATAAGTCGGGCGTCGTTTGAAATATTTTAGTGGATTTTAGGTTCAGAGAGCACATAGATTTTGTTGACAGAGTGGGTAAATAACCGCCATATGAAACCGCATAACACCATACAAATAGCGGTCAGATTCTCCCAAAACCTGTCCGTGATGCGCTCATCGTTTTTCAGCGTTGCTTTACATTCTCAAGCTGATGAATGTAAAAATGCACTCCTGTTCGTTTCGTATATGTACTGTTTTACATTTCTTATGAAAGAAATGTATAGAATTCGCTCAAACTTTCAAGATTTTTTTTCGAGGCCCGGAGGGCCGAATCTTATATACCAATTAACTTAGCTTGACGATTTGGGATAATGTCTGTGTATGTATGTGTGTGTCAACGGACAAGCTCTCATTAGTGATTCTCAGTAAAGGCTGAACCGATTTTATCCAAACCAATTACAAACAAATGGCCTAACACTCAGACAGAACGCTATTAATTTGTTTTTGTTTCCAGTACTTAGTTTCCATGATATGGATGTTTGTATGTAGGGTTCGTCGCGGTGCGGATGTGGGCGGTAAATGGATTGTCCGCACCGCAACCGCAAAAAAATAATAAAACCGCACCGCTTACCGCAACCGCACTTTATTTACCACACCGCGCGGTAATGCGGTAAAATTTTTATATTTTTAAAAAATAGTGTTGGAAAATTGTTCATTTGTGTAACAGTATATAATAGAATGTTATTTTTATTCACACGAAATTTAACTTTACGAGACTCCTCAGAATGTAATGTTTATGAAAAAAATCAACTTTTGAATTTTCTATTAATAAAATTCCGTTCATTTTAAGGCAAACATTATACATTCAAAAACGTTCTACTGCAGTAATAAGAAAACTTTTATTTTAGCAACCCTTCAGTTAATTGAAAAAGGGGAATAACAATGTAATAATAAATGAAGTTGCATATTTTTTTCTTTAAATTTTCATATTTTCAATGTTTTTGACATATGAACATAAAATGTATGATTTTCGCATTTTCGTAGTAAAACCACCTTTCATTCTTAAAGGAATTTCACCAACAAAAATTTAAAGTCGAAATACCAGTACTTCTATATAGTAGCGCATTTATTCCAATACAGTGAAATAAAAACATATTGTATTTCATCAATAAGAACGACACCATAATTGACGAAAAAATTGCTCTATACATTACATCTAATCAGGTGTCCGGTCTCAACCGGTACAGAATTATTGAACATTAAAAAAACTACAAAAAATGTATGATTTGTAGCATACAGCAGAAATGATTTTTTAAAATAGAGGCTTTTACGGATAATATATCTCAAAACTCTAACTTCCGCATTCTTCAAGAAACAGATGTATTCTCATTCAAAAACTTAAATTGCTCTCTTTACAAATGTATGAAGTGTAGTTTTCCTAAGGCTAGTTCGAAAGTTCTAGCATTTAATGTATTTTCCTATAATATTTTGCCAATAAGCCAAAGGCAAAAACTTCAATTGCAGTGAACGGGAGTCAAACTATGTGGTATTTGGCAAAAAAAGTTTCAAAAAAGCTACAAAATAGTCTTAACTGAAAAATATTTGGTAGAAAATTATAGTAAACTTGAATGGAAGTACGCGAAAAAAAGTTATGTAGCATACTTTTTAAGAAAGAGTCCAATAAAATTGACTGAAGAAAAATTCACATTGAATTTACACAGCAATCAAAGAAAATAGAAATACGATGTTGATGAACGAATGATAGAATAATCATTCTAATTTGGACCCCTCCTTATTTTGGAAGCTTTCATACATTTTTATCCTTTACTGCCTATTACTCCAAATTCGTTTGGTTTGATGAAGATAATTATATTCTTTGGGTTGTGTTTAAGTCCCAACATAATTAGTTCATCTCGAATTCCTTTAAATTAGTCAAAATTCGCGGTTGAAAAATTGATATCGTAAACGATTCATAATTCCACGATTTCCAACAGAAATCGGGAGCAGTGATGCACTTTTAAATTGGATTTAAGAGTACAAATTTATTGTTTTTAAATGATCTAATAATTTTGTCTCTATTTGGATCTTGCATTTTATGTATTTGAAATGGTTAGTTTGTGAACTTTTACTTAGAAGTATCAAATAACTAGTCCAAAATATGTCGCAAAAATAATAGCGTCAAAATATTTCGGACACAGCTAGCGTAATAGCAGTCTGTTTATCAATTTAGAATAATCAAAATTATCACTTTATCTAGGGTTACCAAATAGACTGAGAGCAAATTAAGGACATCTCTGCCAAATGTTTTGCCAGTTATGTCACTTGATCCAGAATTCTGAAAAAAACAGTCGAAATTCTGGCTAATTTTCCAGCGGTTGAACTGGGACATTGTATCTCAATCG
The DNA here is from genome assembly GCF_030247195.1 of Topomyia yanbarensis. Taxonomy (NCBI): domain Eukaryota; kingdom Metazoa; phylum Arthropoda; class Insecta; order Diptera; family Culicidae; genus Topomyia; species Topomyia yanbarensis. Next base: position 126,898,787 of record NC_080670.1, on the reverse strand, counting down.
AGAAAAATTAAAATAGTATAGTGCCAATACTGAACTTTGGTCAAACCTCATATTGAGCTATCCAACAAATTTTGGTTACTTCTGAGTAAAACAAATTTTGGTTGCCATGAGTCGCAGAGAGTATGCATTACCAAAAAAATCGCTGGAAGAAATTGAAATTGATTCTTTTGGAATAAAGTATATCTGAATAATTTAATACAGGGTGATTCGTCATGACGTTTTTTTTAATCTAGTAAAAAAATTGAAAAATGCAGTAAATTGCGAATTGTTTATTTGTCAATCAAAAGAACATTTTTTTGCCATTTATTGTTTGAAAACAATTTCTTTTAAATGTTGACCATGTTGGAGCTTCAGGTAGTCCATTCGACTGGTCCAAATTTTGATGACGTTTCCAATGTTGGGGATGTTACCGCCGCTATGTTTTCTTCACTGCGTGCTGGATGTGCCCGATTTGTTCGCTAATCATCAAATAACGAGAACTACAACGCTTACTTTTTGGTTGTATGGTGAATAGTTGAGTCAGTTGGCCGATTATGTCGACCATATTATGGACGGAGTGCACTAAACACATTTCCCATAGATCGCTGATTTTTGAAATATAGTTGAATAATTTGAAGATGGTGAGCCAGTGTAAGTCGTTCCATTATGAAATGGCAAATAGTACTGAACTACAATAGCACGACAGTTTGCAGTTAGTACCCGTTACCTACTGGAAAATGCCCTGTTAAAAAACTTCATGTTGAACCACCCTGTATATGCCAAGGTTTAAGACTAAAATTAAGGACATTTGAAGTAAAATAAGGACGCTTTCCAAAAACCTCGAAAATAAGGACATGTCCTTTAAAATAAGGACGGTTGGTAACCCTACTTTATCAATTATTTTTTTGCGGTGCGGTTGCGGTAAAACCGCGCGGTAATAGCTCTTTCCCGCACCGCATCTGCGGGAAAAAGTGTCTCACCGCACCGCAGATTTTGCGGTGCGGGTGCGGTAAATAAAAGAGCTGCCTTTCGCAGTTTTTTGGGATCAACTGTCGAAATTGACAACAATGATAAACACTTTATATATTTTCGAAAAGGGTTCGTCGCGGTGCGGATGTGGGTGGTAAAAGGATTGCCCGCACCGCAACCACTTACCGCAACCGCACTTTAATTGCCGCACCACACCGCGCGGTAATGCGGTAAAATTTTTATATTTTTAAAAATAGTGTTGAAAAATTGTACATTTGTGTAACCATATATAATAAAATGTTATTCTTATTCATACGAAATTTAACTTGAAGAGACTCCTCAGAATGTAATGTTTATGAAAAAAAATCAACTTTCGCTTTTTCTATTTATAAAATTCCATACATTTTAAGGCAAACATTATACATTCAAAAACGTTCTACTGCAGTAATAGGAAAATTTTTATTTTAGCAACCCTTCAGTTAATTGAAAAAAGTGGAATAAAAATGTAATATGAAGTGAAGTTGCATATTTTTTCTTTGAATTTTCATATTTTCAATGCTTTTGACATTTGAAAATGAAATGGATGATTTTCGCATTTACGTAGTAAAAACCACCTTTCATTCTTAAAGGAATTTCGCCAAAAAAAAATTAAAAGTCGAAATACCAGTACTTCTATATAGTAGCGCATATATTCCAATACAGTGAAATAAAATCATATTGTATTTCATCAACAAGAACGACGCCATATTTGACTAAAAAAAATTGCTCTATACATTACATCTAAGCAGGAGTCAACCGGTACAGAATTATTGAACATTAGAAAAACAGCAAAAAATGTATGATTTGTGGAATACAGCAGAAATGATTTTTTAAAATAGGGGGTTTTACGAACAAAATATCCCAAAACTCTAACTTCCGCATTCTTCAAGAAACAGATATATTCTCATTCAAAAACTAAGATTGCTCCCTTTAAAAATGTATGAAGTTTAATTTTCTAAAGGCTGGTTCGAAAGTTCTAGCATTTAATGTATTTTCCTTTAATATTTTCCCAAAGAGCAAATGGCAAAAACTTCAATTGAAGTGAACGGGAGTCAAATTATGTGGTATTTGGCAAAAAAAAAGCTACAAAATAGTCTTAACTGAACAATATTAGGACTTAATTTGGTAGAAAATTATAGTAAACTTGAATGGCAGTACGCGAAAAAAAGTTATGTAGCATACTTTTTAAGAAAGAGTCCAAAAAAATTGACTGAAGAAAAATAAAACCGCGCGGTTAAATATCTTTCCCGCACCGCATCTGCGGGAAAAAGTGTCTAACCGCACCGCAGATTTTGCGGTGCGGGTGCGGTAAATACCCTATATATGAATACCACTCAAACGAGCTATAGTTTGTTGTAATAAGAGTATTATCAAAAGAGATATTTAATATTAAATGGGGGCGACGGACTATTTCCATTTTACAAAATCTAGAAATGAGACTAAAAACATGCAATCAACTAATAACGCCAGAACGGCTAAGTTGAGGTCAATGGCAACTTCGGAAAAATTATTAGATGTAATATGGTCTTTCATTTGATATTGTGTTTTCATAGTTACGTGTGATATTTTCATTATTTTTTAATGAAATTGTATTGAGATGACTCTTTCACAAATTTATAGCTCTTTCTCTTGCGAACAACTTTGCAGAAGACACCAAGTATATGTTTTGTATGTTTCAAAAGATATAGCATTTTGTTCATTGCTCAATATTGTAGAGTTAAACGGATTAACCAGCCAAATTTTATTGCAATAAAACGGAGAAGGATGATATCAGGACAGCACATATTTTGAATTTCATAGTTCTATTTACCACCACTAGAAATAACCACCGAACATTTTTAAGTTGTCTGATTAACCTTGATTGCTCATCAGTGTGCAAACCTTCATTTGCAAAAAGATTCTGACAGCTGATTTTTTAACTTATAACCTGCGGATCGATCTGGAACATGTATCGGAAAACGAGAAGCGAAATAAATGACTCCAAGTAAATGGAAACAAAGTCGGTAAAAACGTCCACAAGAAACTTCTTGAAATACTGACTACTGTACTTGAGATTTTTGAGGATATACTTTATCTATTGCATCGAACTACACCAAATTTATGGTAATTGGTTAATGGATTAATTTAATTATTTCTTCCAAAATATGGATAATTTATTACCATTCGTTTGTTCGTATAGGTAGCTTATGTTAAAAAAAATAAAAAGTTACTTTTAAAACTTCACAAAATGGCGGAGTTATTGACTATTTCGTTACTGTAGTACCTAATTAGCGCATTTGCATTTTGTAATTCGTAAAAGATTTCCGGTTCACATAAGTATAACTTCTATTTGATTTTCCGAAGTTTTTTCCGCGGTTTTCTTGAAATTACGTGTTGTTGATGTGAATTTTTTATTTTAACGCACCACAGAAATAGATAAAATCGGTTTTCTGGAAATATTGTATGATGTGATATGTGCTTCGATTTATCTATTCGCGTAAGCAAATAAAAGTCATTTTTTCGATCTTGTGTGGAGGAGGAGTATATATAGCGGATCGACAAAGATTAGAAATTTTCATTATTTTCTCTAACCAGAATCGAAAAACGTTATTAAGCGTTACATCACGGTAGAGCACGAAAAATAGGTGTTTCGGAAATTTTGCTTGACCTAATGTAAAGATGAATCGAAATCCCGTAAGATGTGATTTCTAATACTAGTTTTGATGCACAAAAAAAATTGTCGAGTAGTTTCAACACAAGATGATATTTCTTTGGCTAGGGGTTTGGCCAGAAACACAAATAGCGTTTTCGTTTTTCAGACCTAGCGTCAATCCGGCGCTAGCTTAGTTCTGTCACTAAGTTATTGTCGGTTTCTGATGAGACGAAGTCGGAACGCAAGGTCCATAACTAATTTAGTTTTTGGTTTTGTGCTCTTAACGCAAACGATGATTTTAAGTAGTAGTGGAAAATAGCTTTTACCAACATGTTTCTCAACTATGGAGACATAGCATATTAGGTGTGTTCCAGTACTAGGAGAAACTGGAAGTACTACGGAGAAAAACGTTGCTGTACTCTCTTCTTCTCTTCTGGTAGCAAACCGGAGTAAAAAGGATCAAGTATAAAATCCTACGTGCATTGCTGGAGTAAGCGACTTCGAATACACTGTGAAAATTTCAGAACGATAAAGATAGTATGTTTGAGTATTTCGGGCCACCGCAAAAATGTGGTGTCGAGAAAAAACTCAATTAATGATTTCAGTACACTTAGGGTATACATAAGAGTCATCGCAGCTAAATTTAAAATTGGAACATTTATATGTTATTACCGCCTTCCATATTTTGACCCTTATCCATATTTTAGGTAAATAAAAAAAACGATCATTTTTTTAAATTTTGCGATGGTGTAACCCCTAAACAAACTTTCAATAATTAGGATGTGAATATTACAAAGTACTTGTGTGAATATTATAAAAGTTTTATGAAAATTTTTAATCAACGGAACTATGACCTTCGCTCCAAAACAGTTCTTTTCGTCACTGGAGGTAAACCTGAATCGCTCAACTGAGGAATATTGAGTTAAAACAAACATTAGTTTTAGACATTCAACAAAGGGTTTCACAAAAAAAATTCAATGATGGTGACGATTTTCAAATATTTAGAGCTTCCCAATTTATTTTTTTTGGTATTAGGATTAGTCATAATGGTTTAAATCAAAATCCTTTCTTCAATCACTCACTATTATGAGTCCAACGGTATTCAAAATATGTTGCTCACTTTGAGGTCTATTTCATAAAAAGTTGATATCGAAATAATTGCGTTGAGGTAGCGAGTTATCAAGAGCTGCAATTTCAGTTGTACCTAGTTCTCAGAACGCCATGAAAATTATAATAAACGCTATTAATTAGATGTTCTTGAAATATACGCAATATTTTTCCCATTTATTTGGGCCAGCACGTATGTAGTCCCTACACACCAATTTTTTGTATTTTAATTCAGCAAAATATTTTGCTGGAACTTTTCAGCAAAACTGGATTTGCTGAGAGTTCAGTTTTGCCATTTTTGTTTCGCTGATTTCGCCCATTATTTTGACGAAGATCAGCAAATCTATAGAATTTGATTGCTGAAACAATCAGTGAAAGAATGGAAATTTTGCTGAGTTCCAGCAAATCAAACTGACGGTTCAGCAAATTTTGACAGTTTTGAATTGCTGTAGTTTCAGTGAAATATTTTTTAATGGAAGTATAGCTGATATTTCAGCAGGGCAAAATTCAGCAAAATTTTGCTGATATTCGGCAAGCAAAATTTGGTGTGTAGAAGGAAATTCTGTTTTCCATACATAATGCATTGAATGAAGAACTCAAATATTTTATTCGCAAAACATTAGTTATAATGGACTGTCCGCCTATTTTTAGGAACATTTTTGATTTTCGAAATTTCTCGCTATGACGTTTTCCCATGCTAATTTCATCGAAATAATCCGAAGAAGGGGTTTTTAAAAGTTATAAGAAATGTTTCATCGCACTATTAGGTAGATTTAATGCGTTTTTTTCTTTTAACCCGTTTTAATAACTAATTTAAACATTATCTTCCTGTGTCGGAGCACAGAGTGCTATTATTTGGTTACTCGTTAAAGGCATAGGATTTGGTTTAAGCACCGACCCATAAACGTATGATTAGTGTTTAGTTTATTCATGCTGCCTGTAATAGAAATAAGATGCATCAGTGGGTGGCTAGCAGCTGTCATATATATAATCACGTGAGAACCGGAGTTGTTTGTTTTGTCTTTGTTTTTGACATTTCATAATAAAAGTTTGTTGTGTTTGCATCACCTTTTCGGACTGGGTACCAGGTTAGTGCGTGTCTTTCGAGATAGGGGCACATGTTTATTGTGTTCGTTTTTTCAATAGAAAGGATATGCAATCAATGTGAAAGTCGACTTTTTAATCGAGGCCCGGAGGGCCGAGTCTTATATACCATTCTATTCAGTTGGTTAAGATCGGAAAATGTCTGCATGTGTGTGTATGTGTGTGTGTTTTCAAAACTCACTCACTTTTCTCAGAGATGGCTGAACCGAATCACTCAAACTTGATTTCACATGAAAGGTGCTAAGGTGCTAAGCTGCTATGGAATTTTTTGTCAATCCGGTTCCGAGTTGAAGAGTGCGGGCACCCAGCAAATTCCCATATAAAATGGTAACACCATGATGTCCAAATGGTATAATACATATTAAAAAGTAGGGTTCGTCGCGGTGCGGATGTGGGCGGTAAATGGATTGTCCGCACCGCAACCGCAAAAAGATAATAAAACCGCACCGCTTACCGCAACCGCACTTTATTTACCGCACCGCACCGCGCGGTAATGCGGTAAATGCGGTAAAAATTTTATATTTTTTAAAATAGTGTTGAAAAAGTGTACATTTGTGTAACCATATATAATAAAATGTTCTTCTTTGTTACTATGTTTTAATTGCCGCAAGGTTCTACTGTATCGATTTTGCTGGCTATTTTCGGCCAATTTGTTCTTCTTTTTCATATAAATTTGTTCTTCTTATTCAAACGAAATTTAACTTTAAGAGACTCCTCAGAATGTAATGTTTATGAAAAAAAAATCAACTTTTGCATTTTCTATTAAAAAAAATTCCGTACATTTTAAGGCAAACATTATATATTCAAAAACGTTCTACTGCAGTAATAGAAAAACTTATATTTTAGCAACCCTTCAGTTAATTGTAAAATGTGGAAAAAAAATATAATATGAAACGAAGTTTATTTTTTTCTTTAAATTTTCATATTTTCAATGCTTGTGACATATGAAAATGAAATGGATGATTTTCGCATTTTCGTAGTAAACCACCTTTTATTCTTAAAGGAATTTTGCCAAAAAAATTTAAAGTCAAAATACCAGTGCTTCTATATAGTAGCGCATATATTCCAATACAGTGAAATAAAAACATATTGTATTTCATCAATAAGAACGACGCCATATTTGACGAAAAATAAATGGCTCTATACATTACATCTAATCAGGAGTCCGGTCTCAACCGGTACAGAATTATTGAAGATTATAAAACTGCAAGAAATGTATGATTTGTAGCATACAGCAGAAATGATTTTTAAAAATAGGGGGTTTTACGGACAAAATATCCCAAAACTCTAACTTCCGCATTCTTCAAGAAACAGATATATTCTCATTCAAAAACTAAGATTACTCCCTTTAAAAATGCATGAAGTTTAATTTTCTAAAGGCTAGTTCGAAAGTTCCAGAAATTAATGTATTTTCCTCTAATATTTTCCCAAAGAGCCAATGGCAAAAACTTCAGTTGAAGTGAACGGGAATCAAACTATGTGGTATTTGGCAAAACAAGCTTCAAAAAAGCTACAAAATAGTCTTAACTGAAAAATATTAGGACTTAATTTGGTAGAAAATTATAGTACTAAATTTGAATGGAAGTACGTGAAAAAAGTTATGTAGCATACTTTTTGAGAAAGAGTCCAATAAAATTGACTGCAGAAAAATTCACATTGAATTTACACAGCAATCAAAGAAGATAGAAATACACTGTTGATGAACGAATGATAGAATAATCATCCTAATTTGGACCCCGCTTTATTTTGGACGCTTTCATACATTTTTATCCTTTACTGCCAATTGCTCCAAATTCGTTTGGTTTGATGAAGATAATTGTATTCTTTGGGTTGTGTTTAAGTCCCAGCATAATTAGTTCATCTCTAATTCCTTTAAATTAGTCGAAATTCACAGTTGAAAAATAGATATCGAAAACGATTCATAATTCTACGATTTCCAACAGAAATCGAGAGAAGTGATGCACTTTTAAATGGGATTTAATAGTAAAAATTTATTGTTTTTAAATGATCTAATAGTTTTGTCTCTATTTGGATCTTGCATATTATGTATTTGAAATGGTTAGTTTATGATGTTTTACTTAGAAGTATAAAAAAACTAGTCCAAAATATGTCGTAAAAATAATAGCGTCAAATTATTTCGGACACAACTAGATTTTCTTTCATTATAGTAGCCTGTTTATCAATTTAGAATAATCAAAATTATCACTTCCTAAATCCTAATTGCCGCAAGGTTCTACTGTATCGATTTTGCTGGCTATTTTCGGCCAATTTGTTCTTCTTTTTCATATAAATTTGTTCTTATTCATACGAAATTTAACTTTAAGAGACTCCTCAGAATGTAATGTTTATGAAAAAAAAATCAACTTTTGCATTTTCTATTAAAAAAATTCCGTACATTTTAAGGCAAACATTATACATTCAAAAACGTTCTACTGCAGTAATAGAAAAACTTATATTTTAGCAACCCTTCAGTTAATTGTAAAATGTGGAAAAAAAATATAATATGAAATGAAGTTTATTTTTTTCTTTAAATTTTCATATTTTCAATGCTTGTGACATATGAAAATGAAATGGATGATTTTCGCATTTTCGTAGTAAACCACCTTTTATTCTTAAAGGAATTTTGCCAAAAAAATTTAAAGTCAAAATACCAGTGCTTCTATATAGTAGCGCATATATTCCAATACAGTGAAATAAAAACATATTGTATTTCATCAATAAGAACGACGCCATATTTGACGAAAAAAATGGCTCTATACATTACATCTAATCAGGAGTCCAGTCTCAACCGGTACAGAATTATTGAACATTAAAAAACTGCAAGAAATGTATGATTTGTAGCTTACAGCAGAAATGATTTTTAAAAATAGGGGGTTTTACGGACAAAATATCCCAAAACTCTAACTTCCGCATTCTTCAAGAAACAGATATATTCTCATTCAAAAACTAAGATTACTCCCTTTAAAAATGCATGAAGTTTAATTTTCTAAAGGCTAGTTCGAAAGTTCCAGAAATTAATGTATTTTCCTCAAATATTTCCCAAAGAGCCAATGGCAAAAACTTCAGTTGAAGTGAACGGGAATCAAACTATGTGGTATTTGGCAAAACAAGCTTCAAAAAAGCTACAAAATAGTCTTAACTGAAAAATATTAGGACTTAATTTGGTAGAAAATTATAGTATTAAATTTGAATGGAAGTACGGGAAAAAAGTTATGTAGCATACTTTTTGAGAAAGAGTCCAATAAAATTGACTGCAGAAAAATTCACATTGAATTTACACAGCAATCAAAGAAGATAGAAATACACTGTTGATGAACGAATGATAGAATAATCATCCTAATTTGGACCCCGCTTTATTTTGGACGCTTTCATACATTTTTATCCTTTACTGCCAATTGCTCCAAATTCGTTTGGTTTGATGAAGATAATTGTATTCTTTGGGTTGTGTTTAAGTCCCAGCATAATTAGTTCATCTCTAATTCCTTTAAATTAGTCGAAATTCACAGTTGAAAAATAGATATCGAAAACGATTCATAATTCTACGATTTCCAACAGAAATCGAGAGAAGTGATGCACTTTTAAATGGGATTTAATAGTAAAAATTTATTGTTTTTAAATGATCTAATAGTTTTGTCTCTATTTGGATCTTGCATATTATGTATTTGAAATGGTTAGTTTGTGATGTTTTACTTAGAAGTATAAAATAACTAGTCCAAAATATGTCGTAAAAATAATAGCGTCAAATTATTTCGGACACAACTAGATTTTCTTTCATTATAGTAGCCTGTTTATCAATTTAGAATAATCAAAATTATCACTTCCTAATTTTTTTTTGCTGTGCGGTTGCGGTAAAACCGTTCGGTAAAAGCTCTTTCCGCAGATTTTGCAGTGCGGGTGCGGTAAATACCGCGCGGTTGCGGTAATTACCGCAAAAATGGCCAACCCCGTACTGCAGCAGATCCTCGCATGTCAAACTCTCATCGGTGACAACGCTTTCAGACTGTACTTCTACAGCTGGAATGTATACATAATAGTCCTTCGTAAAATGCTCGCAGCAAGCAACATCGTTTGCCTGCTTTGAGTTAGTCAAAACGACCCTGAGCCTGTCTGAGCGGATCTTTTTTATTTCAGTCACAGCCGAGAACTTTTCCGTCAGGTCTTTCGAAATCTGTAACAGATTCAGCGATTTTGTTTCTTAAAATGATCATTAGTGACCTAGACCCGCAAATCCGAGTTTTGTTGCACCCTTTTTAATACGGTTCGTCGCGGTTGCGGTAATTACCGCAACCGCGCGGTATTTACCGCACCCGCACTGCAAAATCTGCCGTGCGGTGAGACACTTTTTCCCGCAGAAGCGGTGCGGGAAAGAGCTTTTACCGCATGGTTTTACCGCAACCGCACATTAAAAAAAAATAGGAAGTGATAATTTTGATTATTCTAAATTGATAAACAGGCTACTATAATGAAAGAAAATTTAGTTGTGTCCGAAATAATTTGACGCTATTATTTTTACGACATATTTTGGACTAGTTATTTTATACTTCTAAGTAAAACATCACAAACTAACCATTTCAAATACATAATATGCAAGATCCAAATAGAGACAAAACTATTAGATCATTTCAAAACAATAAATTTTTACTATTAAATCCCATTTAAAAGTGCATCACTTCTCTCGATTTCTGTTGGAAATCGTAGAATTATGAATCGTTTTCGATATCAATTTTTCAACTGTGAATTTCGACTAATTTAAAGGAATTAGAGATGAACTAATTATGCTGGGACTTAAACACAACCCAAAGAATTATCTTCATCAAACCAAACGAATTTGGAGCAATTGGCAGTAAAGGATAAAAATGTATGAAAGCGTCCAAAATAAAGAGGGGTCCAAATTAGGATGATTATTTTAGGATTCGTTCATCAACAGTGTATTTCTATCTTCTTTGATTGCTGTGTAAATTCAATGTGAATTTTTCTGCAGTCAATTTTATTGGACTCTTTCTCAAAAAGTATGCTACATAACTTTTTTCGCGTACTTCCATTCAAATTTAGTACTATAATTTTCTACCAAATTAAGTCCTAATATTTTTCAGTTAAGACTATTTTGTAGCTTTTTTGAAGCTTGTTTTGCCAAATACCACATAGTTTGATTCCCGTTCACTTCAACTGAAGTTTTTGCCATTGGCTCTTTGGGAAATATTTGAGGAAAATACATTAATTTCTGGAACTTTCGAACTAGCCTTTAGAAAATTAAACTTCATGCATTTTTAAAGGGAGTAATCTTAGTTTTTTGAATGAGAATATATCTGTTTCTTGAAGAATGCGGAAGTTAGAGTTTTGGGATATTTTGTCCGTAAAACCCCCTATTTTTAAAAATCATTTCTGTTGTATGCTACAAATCATACATTTCTTGCAGTTTTTTAATGTTCAATAATTCTGTACCGGTTGAGACCGGACTCCTGATTAGATGTAATGTATAGAGCAATTTTTTTTTTGTCAAATATGGCGTCGTTCTTATTGATGAAATACAATATGTTTTTATTTCACTGTATTGGAATATATGCGCTACTATATAGAAGCACTGGTATTTTGACTTTAATTTTTTTTGGCAAAATTCCTTTAAGAATAAAAGGTGGTTTACTACGAAAATTCGAAGATCATCCATTTCATTTTCATATGTCACAAGCATTGAAAATATGAAAATTTAAAGAAAAAAATATGCAACTCATTTCATATTACATTTTTATTCCACATTTTACAATTAACTGAAGGGTTGCTAAAATATAAGTTTTTCTATTACTGCAGTAGAACGTTTTTGAATGTATAATGTTTGCCTTAAAATGTACGGAATTTTTTTAATAGAAAATGCAACAGTTGATTTTTTTCATAAACATTACATTCTGAGGAGTCTCTTAAAGTTAAATTTCGTATGAATAAGAAGAACAAATTTATATGAATAAGAAGAACAAATTGGCCGAAAATAGCCAGCAAAATCGATACAGTAGAACCTTGCGGCAATTAAAACATAGTAACAAAGAAGAACATTTTATTATATATGGTTACACAAATGTACACTTTTTCAACACTATTTTAAAAAATATAAAATTTTTACCGCATTTACCGCATTACCGCGCAGTGCGGTGCGGTAAATAAAGTGCGGTTGCGGTAAGCGGTGCGGTTTTATTATCTTTTTGCGATTGCGGTGCGGACAATCCATTTACCGCCCACATCCGCACCGCGACGAACCCTACTTTTTAATATGTATTACACCATTTGGACATCATGGTGTTACCATTTTATATGGGAATTTGCTGGGTGCCCGCACTCTTCAACTCGGAACCGGATTGACAAAAAATTCCATAGCAGCTTAGCACCTTAGCACCTTTCATCTGCCTGTGCGTCTGTTTGTACCGCGGGTCATGAATTGCACAAAGTGTAAACAATTGGGTCACTCATTGTAGCAATAAGGCCCGCTGTGGAAAATGCGGTGAGAATCATCTGGATGATTCGTGCAGTAAGAATGCTGAGAAGTGTCCTTACTGTGCAGAGAATCTGCACGATATCTCGGCATGTCCCGCGTACAAACTATGCGGGGATAAACTAATACGTTCCCTTGCGGGACGATCCGAAGGTTCTTTCGCAGAAATGCTAAAGAAAGCTACGTCACCATCCTCAACAAACATCTATGCTCACTTGCCTCCTAACGAGAGCGAAGCTGATGACTCACAAGAGGGAATATCTACTAGGGTGCCTAGAAGTTATAGGAAGAGGAGGAACATTTCCTCTCCTAAAGTTCCTTGTAAAGGCCAGAAGGTATCCCTTGACGGGGCTCCGAAAGTCACATCTCATGAAAGTGTTGCAACCAAAACGAAGCAAGTAGCTCCTGGTCTCAGAGGATTAAACTGAGAGAATGAGTTCCAAGCACTTACAGGAACATCAAAAATCCCAAGTGTTCCTCTGTTTCAGTTCGAGAATATTCACAGCACTGGAATTATCAAACTCTCAGACATAGTGGACTGGATAATAAAAACTTTCAGTATAACTGATCCTATTAAAAGTCTTATGTTAGCTTTTCTCCCTACAGTAAGAACATTTTTGAAGCAGTTGACTGTTAAATGGCCCCTCCTTTCAGCGATTGTATCCTTCGATGGCTAACTCATCGAACGAGGTCACGGATTTGATCACTGTTCTACAGTGGAATTATAGAAGTATCATCCCGAAAATCGATTCCTTCAAAATTTTAATAAATAGTTTGAGTTGCGATGCATTTGCATTATGTGAAACTTGGTTAACTTCAGATATAGATCTCAACTTCCATGATTTTAATATTATTCGCCTGGATCGATACACCCCCTATGGAGAAGTGCTTTTTGGGATCAAAAAGTGCTATTCCTTCTACAGAATTAACCTCCCCTCGATAACAGGTATTGAAGTTGTCGCTTGTCAATTAACAACCAAAGGCAAAGATCTTCGCATAGCTTCCATATATATTCCCCCCCCCCCCCCAATACCGCGATTGAGGATCGCCAGCTACATGACATCATAGAATCCCTTTCTGCACCGCGACTAGTTTTAGGAGACTTTAACTCTCACGGTACGGAATGGGGTTGCCTTTATGATGATAACCGTTCCTCTTTAATTCACAATATTTGCGACAACTTCAATATGACAATTCTAAACACAGGTGAAATGACACGGATTCCTGTTCCACCAGCGCGCCCAAGCGGATTAGATTTATCCCTTTGCTCGACCTCGCTACAGTTAGAGTGCGCGTGGAAGGTAATCCTTGATCCCCACGGTAGCGACCATCTGCCGATCGCAGTCTCAATCGATGACGGCTCAAGGCCATTGGAAACAATCAATATTTCGTATGACCACACACGAAATATCGATTGGAAGAGCTATGCTGCCGCGATATCCGACAACATCGAATCTACTTAAGAACTTCCTCCGGATGAAGAGTACAGCTTTTTGGCTGACTTGATTCTCGACAGAGCGAATCAAGCTCAGACTAAGCCAGTATCCGGCGCGAACATACAAAAACGTTCTCCCAATTCCTGGTGGGATAAAGAGTGCTGAGACGTGTACGCGAAGAAGGCCGCTGCGTATAAGACCTTCCGGAACGACGGGTTACCCGCTAGTTTTAGACAGTATGCGACGACACACAAACGAATGAAGAGTTTGATGAAAGCCAAGAAACGCGGTTATTGGCGCCGGTTCGTCGACGGATTAACGAGAGAAAGATGGATGAGCACTCTTTAGTGAACAGCCCGAATTATGCGAAACCGAAACAGTACTAAAGAGAGCGTGGAAAATTCAAACCTTCGGATATTCGATTTCGCCAAGAAGGTTTGTCCGAATTCCGCCCCGGCACAGAAGATCTACCGCGCCGCGTCCCCTCACGATAACGCGAACGAAACACCTTTTTCGATAGTGGACTTGCTCTTTTGTCGTGAAATAATAAAGCTCCAGGGCCAGACAGAATCAAATTCAACTTATTGAAGAATCTGCCAGACTCTGCCAAGAGACGCTTGTTGAATTTATTTAATAAGTTTCTTGAGGCTAACATTGTCCCACACGATTGGAGGCAAGTGAAGGTCATCGCCATCCAAAAACCAAGAGGCTCCACAATTCGTATCGACCGATCAAAATGCTATCCTGTATCCGGAAGTTGTTCGAGAAAATGATCCTATTCAGCCTCGACAATTGGGACGAAGTAAATGGCTTACTGTCAGATACACAATTTGGCTTTCGTAAAGGCAAAGGGACGAACGATTGTCTTGCGTTGCTCTCAACCGAAATTCAAATAGCCTATGCTTTTTTTTACAATGGAGAAGACCTTTATGTCCTAGCCCAGTACACGTGCTATTGGTAGGGTCCAATCTACCGCACGGGGTGCACTGGGGGCGTGTCGGACTCGAATGGTGACCAGCCATTAATACCGACTAAACTCCATTGGGCTCCGCCATCATTTCTCCCAGGAACTACCTCTCGGTATTACTTCTGCGGGGATGGCTGTACTAAATGTTCTCATTCACTCTCACTCACGCGTTCATACATCATGTATGAGGCTTACTTGGGTGCTCTCTTAATCGCACTTTGATTCACTCTCAAACACTCCCACATGAGGCTGACTTTTGTGCTCACCTTTTACGTTCCATGCGAGGCTGACTTGTGTGCTCACCTTACTCGTTCCTTGCTAGGCTTACTTTTGTGCTCGCCCCACCCATACCATGTGAGGCTGACTTGGGTGCTCACCCTATCACCTGATTCACTCTCAATCGTGCCACTCTATTGTACCTTTGTCACTCCCCCTGGCATCCCATGTGGGACATTTTTCTTAGGCCCCACTTCTGACATATCATGCGAGGCTGACCTTTTTCATTCCTTGCTAGGCTGACTTTTGTGCTAGCCTCTACCAACCTGTGAGGCTGACTTTTATTCTCACCCTTAACATGCCGTGTGAGACTGACTTGGATGCTCACCCTTTCACTCCTCTGCCACGCCATGAGGCATCGATAGCTAAGTCCCAACATACTACGCTACGACCCTCCCGTCTTGGCATGAGGCAGTCCACTTATACGCCTATACACTCACTCTTCTGTCTTGCTTCGGGGTGGCTGGGTTTACTCCTTACGCGGTTGCCATTCGCTGCGCCAAACCTGCCTCGACATGAACAGACCATTCACTCTCTTTTTTGCGCTTGGCCTTTTTCGCTCCAGCTAACCAATCACTAGTTAGCCGTGCCCGTCGTCTGTTGCTCGGTTCGCCAGATTACCTGTAGCCTACTGGCAATCTGGATGGTAGCAGCCGAGACTGCGTTCCACTTCTCCACCGATTGACACATCCGCTGAATAAGGGTATCAGGGGTTGTGTCCCAGCCACAGACGTCAAGCATTGCTCTTCTTTCGACGTCGAACCGATATCATACGAACAGTATGTGTTCGGCAGTTTCATCTACACCTGGGCAGTCCGGGCAGACTGGGACCTCCGCGTGCCCGAACTTGTGGAGGTACTGACGGAAACAGCCATGGCCTGACAGGAATTGTGTCAGGTGGAAGTGAACTTCCCCATGGGGTCTTCCCACCCAGCTCGATATGCTAGGTATCAGCCGGTGGGTCCACCTACCTTTCGAGGAGTTGTCCCACTCACGCTGCCATCTGGCGACCGAGGTCACCCTGGTGCGCTCGCGGGCTCCCCTATTTCCACGTAGCTCGAAGCACTCCTCATCTTCCCGAATGACCAGCCCGACTGGCATCATGCTCGCTATCACGCAGGATGCATCGTGTGATACCGTGCGGTAGGCAGATATCACTCTGAGGCACATCACGCGGTAGGTGCTCTCCAGTTTCTGTAGGTAACTGGTTACCCTCAGTGCTCTTGACCATGACGGGCCGCCGTACCTGAGGATAGATACGGCAACGCCTGCCAGTAACCTACGTCTACTGGCGCACATCTTTGAGCTGTTGGACATCATTCTCGATAGAGCCGCAACAGCAGTCGACGCTCTCTTGCACGTATAGTCGACATGGCTGCCGAAGGTCAGCTTGTCGTCTATAATGACTCCGAGAGACTTCAGACTTCGCTGTGAAGTGATCGCGACTTCTCCCACATGGATAACTGCATGTTGCGCCGACTTGCGGTTGTTGACGATAACTACCTCCGTCTTATGATGAGCGAGCTCCAGGCCTCTCGCGCTCATCCATTCCTCCACCGTGCTAATCGCGTGTTCTGCGGTTAGTTCTACCTCAGGAATTGACTCCCCGTAGACCTCAAAGGTTACGTCGTCGGCAAAGCCGACGATCTTGAGCCCCATCATACATGAGGTTCCATAGCACCGGGCCTAGGATCGAGCCCTGCGGGACTCCAGCGGTAATCGGAACCCTTTTCTGACCGGCATCGGTCTCGTATAGCAGCACGCGGTTTTGGAAGTAACTTTCCAGGATCCGGTACAGACCCACCGGTAGGCTAAGCCGGTGTAACGAGAGCGCGATGGCATCCCAGCTTGCGCTGTTGAATGCGTTCTTCACGTCAAGTGTCACTAACGCACAGTATCGAATACCTCGCCTTTTTTGTTGGATCGCTATCTCGGCAGTATTTATCACTGAGTTGAGAGCGTCCACTGTGGACTTACCCTTCCGAAAGCCAAACTGGTTGCTTGACAGACCGTCCGTACCTTCCGCGTACGGGGTGAGCCTGTTGAGGATGATCCTCTCAAGCAGTTTGCCAGTCGTGTCTATCAGACAGATTGGTCTGTACGCCGATGGGTCGCCTGGCGGCTTCCCGGGCTTCGGCAACAGCACCAGTTTCTGCCTTTTCCATCTATCGGGGAAACGGCACTCGTCAAGGCATCTCTGCATAGCTAGCCTGAACATGTTCGGGTTCGCTATGATCGCTGCCTTGAGAGCGTTGTTTGGAACTCCATCCGGCCCTGGAGCTTTGTTCATTGCTAGGGATTTAGCCACTGCGAGTAGTTCTTCATTCGTCACTGGAGCCACCATTTCGGCCGTGCCCGCACTGTCTCGTAGTGCAGGTGGCCAGGGGCTTGTGGCTCGAGACGGGAAGAGTACTTCGATAATCGTTGCCAACCGGTCCGGAGACCGTTCTGGGGGTGAGGAACCCCCTTTGGTCTTGGCCATCACAATCCGGTAGGCGTCACCCCACGGATTCGCGTTGGCACTCTCACACAGGTTGTCGAAACACGCTCTCTTGCTGCTTTTAATAGCCTTGTTAAGGGCTAATTTCGCAGCTCGAAACACTTCACGGCGGTTCTCTCTTGCATCCTCGGTGCGAGCTCTTTGCATCCTACGTCTAGCTCTGAGGCAGGCTGACCGTAGAGCTGCAATCTCGGCACTCCACCAGTATACCGGGCATCTACCGTTTCTTGGCAGTGTTTTTCTCGGCATAGTGGCGTCGCACGCGCGTGATAGAACAGCTACCAGCGCATCCCCGCTTAGACTGTCGGTGTTGGCCTCCAGTCCCAGGGCCGCGGTCAAAGCTTCGCTGACAGGGATCTCCCGCCCTCGGATGCTGCACACCATAGTTGATCTTAAAGCGGATTGCTAAATGATCGCTATGGGTGTAGCCTTCGTCTACCCTCCATTCCATGCCTGGAGCCAGACTCGGGCTGGCAAATGTTAGGTCAATCCACGCCTCCACTCCGTTTCTACTGAATGTACTAGCGGAGCCATTATTAGCTAGCACAGTATCGAGTTTCGCAAGCGCTTCCATTTGCGCTTGACCCCTGCTATTTGTACAGCGGCTGCCCCACTCCACTGCCCAAGCGTTAAAGTCTCCCGCTATTACTACCGGTTTCCAGCCCACGAGGTCCGACGAGAGCCTGTCGATCATCTGGTAGAACTGTTCTATTGGCCACCTTGGTAGGGCGTAGCAGCTGCAATAGAACACACCATTGATCTTGGCAATCGCCACACCCTCGGCGGAGGGGTGTATTACCTCTTGAACCGGGAACCGTCCCGTTGTACAGATTGCTACCATTCCAGACCCGTCCGACACCCAATTGCCGTTGCCGGCAGGGATGCTGTACGGGTCTGATAAGAGGGCGACATCTGTCCTCGACTCCGAGACCGACTGCCACAGCAGCTGTTGGGCTGCTGCACAATGGTTAAGATTTAGCTGTGTGACTTTCACGGCTTCTTCTTATTTAACTCGCCGAAGGGACACGAAGGTCCGCCCATAGCATGTTTATGGGCTTGCTTCTTAGCGGTGCAGATAAGGCATTTATATGCCTTAGTGCACCCCCGCTCTTTATGTCCCTCCTCGCCGCAGCGACGACATAGTTTGCTCCTATCTATGCCTTTGCATTCGTATGCTTTGTAGCCGGACTCAAGGCACCGATAGCACCTATCCACTGAAGGCGGCTGGGGTATACTAATAGGGCATACCGACCAGCCGATCTTCAGCTTCCCTTTCTCGGTTACCTTTTTGGCATCCGCCTTCAGTAGCCTGAGGTAGGCTACTTGGGTGCCAGAGGGTCCATCTCTCAATCGCACAGAGGCCCGCTCGATTGTGACGTCGCAATGCTCCTTAACGGCTGCGACGACGTCTTCTGCGGTCGTGAACTCGTCCAAGTGCTTGCACTGGAGAGTTGTTTCCGCACCTAGCGACCTGATTTGGGCGCCTTCACCAAGGACCTCTTGGGCCAAGGCCTTGTATACTGCACTGGATTGTGCGCCTCGCTTCAGCACCAGAAGCATCTCTCCCGTGTTGGTGCGTCTTACGCTACGCACATCCTGCCCAAGGGCCGAGAGGCTTTCGGTCGCCTTCATCGATTTTAGGACATCGGCGTATTTGTCCTTGTCGGTTTTTAACCACAAGGCTTCGCCTCTGTCCTTGGCCTTCTTCGCAGGCCGCGGTACCTCCGGTTTCGGTGCCGGCTTTTTCTTGGTGACCAGCGTCCAGGGGTTTGAGCCCCCCTGCCCCGGTCGTGCCGGGATGCTGGTACCATCGCTCTCCACAGCGAGGTCACTCTCGCCCTCGCTTACCTCGCCCAAACGGCGTTTGACCTTAATGGTTGCACGCCGAGTGGTGTCGGTTTTGGCACCCTCGCCTGGCGACTTCCTAGGGCGCTTCGCGTTCGATGCCGTCTTGCGATTGCCCTTGCCTTTTCCCTACGAGGGAAACTCGGTTGCCGCTCCGATCGACGTGGCTGCTCCGTAGAAGGTAAAGGCCACTGTCTGTGAACCTCTATCGACCTTCTCTCTTTCCTCCCTATTGGAGGCCACTGTCTGGGTTTCTCTGTCGGGCCTCTTCCGACATTCCACCCTCTTAGCATAGGCCTGCTGTTCCTGTCTTGCGACACGAACAGCTTTCCGGAGCTCCAGAAGGCTCAACTTCAACTCCTTGGCTATATTCTGCTTTGCGCTAGTGAACTCGATTATTGAATCGAGTTGCTTCGCTACTTTGCGCATCGCAGATAGTGGGCCCTCCGGTGCATTGGTAGGGCTACTGCCTACCGCTGCTGGGGGGTCACTGGTGCTTTCAGATGCAGCACTCATCGCTCCACTACTCTCCCCACGGGGGGGAGACCTCGCCAAACCACCTCTAGCGAAGGGGTTTGGCACTTCCGTTTGTTTGTTTTTATTTTTTTGATAGCTCCATGTAAAATCCCACGAGTCGCGCGAGAAATAAATGTCCGCCACGCCAGAGCTCCGCATTAGCGTGGTAAGGAACGCTTACTGTGGGGGTTGCCCAGATACCCCACAGGCTCCGTTAACGATCGAGCATCTTTTTCACCCCCTCGATCACTCATCCCTCGGCACGGGTCACTTCACGCCTTGGAATTGGGGTTATGCCCTACCTTGCTTTACGTGGTGATCTCGGCCAGGATCATCACAACCATCCTCCTTTACCAGGGCTTTGGACCTGTAGCTCTGGTTCTCAATAGTTCCATGTACGTATGTTATTATAGACATGCTACTATTGAGATCCGTCATTCGCTAGCGGAGTTAAAATAGCTAGCGGAGTTAAATAGCCTATGCTAGCAAAGAGCAGATGGTATCAGTGTTCCTAGATATTAAGGGGGCTTTTGATTCAGTTTCGATCAACATCCTATCAAAGAAGCTGCACCAGCATGGTCTTTCAGCGACTTTAATCAACTTTTTACTAAACTTGTTGTCGGAAAAGCACATGCATTTTTCGCATAGTGACTTATCGACATCACGATTTAGCTGCATGGGCCTTCCCCAGGGCTCATGTCTAAGCCTCCTGTTATACATTTTCTACGTCAACGACATTGATAAATGTCTTGACAATTCCTGCACGTTAAGGCAACTTGCAGACGATGGCGTGGTTTCTGTAACGGGACCCAAAACTGTCGATCTACAAGGACCATTACAGAATAACTTGGACAATTTGTCAGCTTGGGCTATTAAGCTGGGTATCGAATTCTCCACGGAAAAATAAACTGAGCTAGTTGTATTTTCTAGGAAGTGTGAAACAGCACAACTACAGCTTCTATTAATGGGTCAAACTATCGCTCAGGTTTTCACAGTAAAATATCTAGGAGTCTGGTTCGACTCGAAAGGTACTTGGGGATGTCACATTAGGTATCTGAAACAGAAATGCCAACAAAGGATCAACTTTCTTCGTACAATAACCGGAACATGGTGGGGTGCCCACCCAGGAGACCTAATTAGGTTGTATCAAACAACGATACTGTCGGTGATGGAATACGGATGCTTCTGCTTTCACTCCGCCGCGAACATACATTTCATCAAACTCGAAAGAATTCAGTATCGTTGTTTGCGTATCGCCTTAGGGTGCATGCACTCGACCCATACGATGAGTCTCGAAGTCCTGTCGGGCGTTCTCCCGCTGAAAAATCGATTTTGGGAACTCTCATATCGATTGCTCATCCGATGCGACATTTTGAACCCGGTGGTGATTGAAAATTTCGAAAGGCTTGTTGAGCTCAATTCTCAGACCCGTTTTATGTCCCTGTACTTTGCCTACATGGCGCAAAATATTAATCCTTCTTCTTACTTCTACTGTTCTGAATCTACTGTTTTCTTCGACACATCCATGAAAGACGAGATCTGTGGAATTCCGGACCACATACGCCCACAAGTGGTTCCAATCATTTTTTATAATAAATTCCGAGAAGTCGACTGCTATTCAGTATATCCTTGGAGTCATTTACACATTACCCGCAGACCATTACTTCATCGTCTCGGATAGTCTGAGTTCTATTGACGCTATTCGCTCGATGAAACATGGAAAGCACTCCTCGTATTTTTTGGGGAAAATGCGGCGGCGAAAATGAGAAGGCGAACTCCTTAGCTAAGGTGGGTGCCCTAGAAGGTGACGTTTTTGAAAGACCAATTTGGCTCCACAATTTTTTTAGTTTTACTCATCAGAGAACCCTCGAAAGATGGCAAAGCTCGTGGAGCAATGGGGAGCTAGGAAGGTGGCTACATTCGATAGTCCCTAAGGTATCGACGAAACCTTGGTTCAAGGGGATGGATGTGGGTCGTGACTTCATTCGTGTGATGTCCCGACTCATGGCAAACCATTACACGCTGGATGTAAAACTCCGGCGTATTGTGCTCGTGGAAAGTGGTATCTATGCTTGTGGCGACGGCTATCACGATATCGAGGAAGAACACCCGGCCTCCCTGTACATAATTCTTCTTGATGAAGGCCACCCGAGTTTACATCCTATGCCGTTGATCTCCCGATGCCTGAAACTGAAAGTTAATAACTTTCTTCTCTGCCATCTTTGTCCACCCTCCCTCCCCTGACTCTTACACCCAGAAGTATCACCCCTTGATCTCCCCCATCCACCAAATTGCTCCTCGAAGCATTTAGCTCTTTCTGTCTCTTCTAGTTCTAACTATTATATTATATAATCTCATTGAAAATGCCCAACTCTACTACAACAAAAAATAACTCTAATTAATCTCCCCGAATCTTTACAAAATTAAATCACGCCTAGTTATTCCTAGTTTTAAGATAATTATAAAAATTGTTCCTCTTAGTTAAAAATTATTTGCTTCAATAATCTCCCTGCTAAAATGTCACACCATATTGCCATAAAAACTAAATGACCCCCCTAATTTTACGAAAATTATATTACCCCCTTGTGTATATGTATTGCTATAAATTCTCCTTTTTTACGTTTTAACGACATTCAATTAGCTAGAGATTACTGGGTAGGGAAAGTTATGAAACTTAGAGCCATAGTACTCAAGTGAGAGCAAGGATGTGAAGTAAACAGATCGGAAAACTAGAAGTGGCAGGGTCATTAGAACAGGCTTAATATCGCACGGACTTAATTTTTGCCTTCTGTTAATGAGGGTCGAGCTTAGGCAGAATAACTACGAATCACCCGAGTTCACTAACATGTGTCCTGATAAAGGTAGACGTATCTATCTTTACCGTGACAACCGGCGTATCTATCTTTACCGTGACAATTGCCGTTTTAAAAAAAAATATTTCTGGAATTCACTCCAAAATAAGAAAATCTTGTATATCTTGTCAATGTAGGAGACATTTATTTAAATTTAGAAAATTTGCTTTTGAATAGGGAGTAAGCGTCAAAGTCAAAATGCCGGGGTATTGAAACTGAAATATAATAGCAAATGTCGGTTAATATACAGTTTTCTCGAAAAGACATTCAGCATGTTCCAAAAGGACCCTTGAGGTAATTGAATCTCTATTTGATTGCTTAATTTTTGGCATATCCTCACATTCCGCCAACTTACACCGGGGCCGGGGTAACTGACTATCCGATTTCATTACCGTCAATTCGCTTCTTGCGGATTAGATTTCATCGTACTTTAGTTAACTGTAACATATTTTCTCTACAAATTTTATATTAGATGATTGAATCTATCGACATTCTTACTATGACTTTCAGCTATCGACTCGGGATCATTTTTTTTATTTTAATCGACGATTTTATTAATTGTGTGTTTAGGTTAGCCTCAGTTCGGTTGAATTCATAACTGTGTTTTCGATTTAGATATAACACTTATCTTTAGAAAAAAGCGCATCTTTTATAGTATTGCCAAACTTAAAAAGACGCCTTTCCACAACTAATTCGCTAATAATTAAGTATTGATGACTTGTTAGTTTAGTGTCGACTAGTAGAGATAGTCATCAGCATTTAACTTCGCAAATTCTGTACCACTAGCAGAATCTTCATAATTACTTTCATCATCTTTAGACAATTCAAATAATCTATCAATCGTACAATGTTCTCTCTATAATGTAGATATGTGCAGTGAAGGTACCGTGCTTGAAATAGTAACAAACATAAAAACAATGTTCCGTATATATCTTCTCGTCTCATTGCGACTGTACTCTCCCGCAAAACAGGTCTTTGTCACACACATCCATAGCGAACTAGTTCCTTCAAATTGATGTTCTTTGAATAATTAAAAATCATATTCGATTTTGTTCTGTTTGCTTTCGGCCATTTCTGGACAACCAGTTTATAAAAAGAGCAAATGAGTTATTTTAAATCTTCAATCTTTTCCTAATTCACTAGTTATAACACTACTTGTTACTTGTATGGACTTGTATGTACTTGTCAGCTTCAGATTCGTCCAGATCTTGAACACCTATCATGATAAAATATGTACACAACTAAACTAAAAAGGCAACTGTTTGACGAAGCTACAACCAGAAAAAATGATTTCAAGAATAGTACTACTTTCATTAATTAATATCTCAAATCAATCGACCTATCAAATACGTCATTACGAAGCAAATCTACTCTGCAATACCGATAGGAAATTAGTTTGACTTGGAAATATAAATGATTTTTGGCTTTCTTATTCACATTTTAGGAAATCATTTCAAAAATGGACCTGGAATCGTGTCCCAGAGGGCCAAGTGTCACATACTATTCGGTTCAATTCGTCGAGACCGCAAAATGTCTGCGGAAGCATGTGCGTGTGTCAAATAAAGCCGCTCCCACATGCTGCTATTGTATTTTTTGTGATCTTGCTTCCGGTTCCGGAACTACGGGTTGAAGACTGCGGCCATATAGCAAATTCTCATGTAAACTTGCACCATGAAGATGCCCAAATGATGCAATACATATTGAAACGTGTCTCAGAAGCGCTCTCTTCCACCTGTACCATACACCCACGATGGTTTGATGCGACTCCAAGGCGACACAAAACATCCCTGTCGAATGAGCCAACAAACACGGGACCTAAAGCACGAACATCACACGCACAACTCGAAATGCAGCCGATCAACATCTGAGCCGCACTACGAAATCGTCTGGAGAAACCCCTTCCATCTTGAGAACGACCACCCGGCGTCCCAGTACATGATTCTTCCTGATGAAGGCCACCCTGATTCTGTAATCCATCCGTTGATCTCCCGAAGCCTGAAACTAAAATGTTCTCAGAAGTAACACCTCTATCCCCCCCAATAGCTTCACGAAGCATTTACCTCTTCCTGTCTTTTCTAGTTTCAACTATTATATTATATAATCTCGTTGAAAATGCCCAACTCTACTACCACATAAAATAACTCTAATTAATGTCCCCGAATCTTTACAAAATTTAATCACGCGCTCTAGTTATTTCTACTTTTAAGATAGTCGTAAAAATTGTCCCCCTTAGTTAAACATTATTTGCTCCAATAATCTCATTGCTAAAATGTCAAATCGTGTTGCCATAAAAACTAAATGACCCCTCTAATTTTACGAAAATTATATTACCCCCTTGTGTATATGTATAGCTATACATGCGCCTTAGTTTAATTTCAAAAATCAATATGTTTAGTTTTAAGTAATTTAAAATGTAAAACAAAACAAAATTGGCACCTGTAAGCTAACGCAAACCTGCCTTACAAAATAAACAAATTGAATTAAAAAAAGGAAATTGCTACTTGGATACAGCTCCGTTGGGTAAAAAGACAGACGAGGACTCGCTTGCTTTTACTAATATATGCGATTTGTTTATTGTAGGGGAGCTGGGGGCAAGTCCGACACCGTGGGTAAGCCCGCCACCCCACGACTTTTCCCAGATATCAAATTTTGAATTATACAATAATAACAGGATATCATTAGTACGATTATTTTCAGCATTTCGAGACACACAGATGCCATATAGATTCATCCAA
This sequence comes from Topomyia yanbarensis, assembly GCF_030247195.1. NCBI lineage: Eukaryota > Metazoa > Arthropoda > Insecta > Diptera > Culicidae > Topomyia > Topomyia yanbarensis. The sequence continues at coordinate 126,873,352 of NC_080670.1, read as the reverse complement.
CGTCACAAAATAAACAAAACATGCGAAAACAAAGTTGATGCGCACTTGGATGTTATTTTTAGTTGAAACACTTTAAGGTTTTAACAGCACAAAGGCTTTGAAAATCACCAGTATTTTTGCCATACATTCTAATCTACTCTCCATATCATTATTTATCTGTGTTGAGGATAAGTTTGAGTATTCCAACACTGTTTATTGGACATCTAACAAAAATGTGCACTGTTGGGGTAAGACCGACAGTTTTAGGAGGTGTAAGATCGACACGCTATTTATTTTTGGTTGAGTTCATTTTTGATTCAATGCGAACGACTGGGAGCTGTTTACGGTATTCTGCTTGTATAACATCATGTTAATTAGGGTTCGTCGCGGTGCGGATGTGGGCGGTAAATGGATTGTCCGCACCGCAACCGCAAAAAAATAATAAAACCGCAACGCTTACCGTAACCGCACTCTATTTACCGCACCGCGCAGTAATGCGGTAAATGCGGTAAAATTTTTATATTTTTAAAAATGGTGTTGAAAAATTGTATATTTGTGTAACCATATATAATAAAATGTTATTCTTATTCACACGAAATTTAACTTTAAGAGACTCCTCAGAATGTAATGTTTATGAAAAAATCAACTTTTGCATTTTCTATTAATAAAATTTCATACATTTTAAGGCAAACATTATACATTCAAAAACGTTCTACTGCAGTAATAGAAAAACTTTTATTTTAGCAACCCTTCAGTTGATTGAAAAATGTGGAATAAAAATGTAATAAGAAATCAAGTTGCATATTTTTTTCTTTAAATTTTCATATTTTCAATGTTATTGACATATGAAAATGAAATGGATGATTTTCGCATTTACGTAGTAAACCACCTTTCATTCTTAACGGAATTTCACCAAAAAAAAATTAAAGTCGAAATACTAGTACTTCTATATAGTAGCGCATATATTCCAATACAGTGAAATAAACCTGTTTTAATCCACCTAGCGGTGCAATTGTGCCTTTCTCAAACATGAACACGAAAATTTTTGCGTTGTTTATATTCATTATAAGCTTCCAAATGTATATATTACATTTGTATTATACACAACATGACAACTATATACAAGAATAGAAATCATTATTCGAGTTCTAAAACTTTGTAAAAGAAAAAACAGCCACATTAATATTAAATTAAAAAGGTGCGAAATCGGCAAAGTCCCAAAAAGTCGATTTCTATAAAAAAAAATTTTTCGTGATAACATAAAATCTCGACGTTTCATGCATTTTAAAGATGTTTGGCATCAAAAACACGAATTCGATTTCTGAAATTTCATAAGGTCCCCCCTTTGAAAAAAACGTTGAGCTTATATGGGAATTTCATATGTGACCGGACGGTTTAGTCTATATTTCCGGAACCATATAAGCGATCCGTACGAAATTTTATAGAAATCCGTGGGGATATTATTCTACATGACATGACAACTATATACAAGAAAAAAAAATCATTCGAGTTCTAAAATTTTGCAAAAGAAAAAAACAGCCACGGTAATATTGAATTGAAAAACCTATTTTAATCCACCTAGCGGTGCAATTGTACTTTTCTCAATCATGAATGTGTGCGTTGTTTATGTTCATTAAAAACTTTTTAATGCATATATTACATTTTATTATTATACATCACATGACAACTATATACAGAAAAATAAATCATTATTCGAGTTCTAAAATTTTGAAAAAGAAAAAACAGCCACGGTAATATTGAACTGAAAAAACCGATTTAATCCACCTAGCAGTGCGACGAGACATTTCTTACACATTTCACTATTGGATTAGTTTGCAGAACTCACGAGAAGTAGGCACCCAATTAGAGGTGGGATGAAAACAGTTTCTAGTCTTGCACGAATAAAATCTCGAATAAACTGAATAAATCATGAAGATGAATGAATCAACAAAACGACCGAAATAAAAAAGTAAAGCAAAAAATGAAACAACAGGTTTTTAAATTCATAAAATGAGTAGAAAAAGTAATGGAAATCATTATAATTTTGATCCAAATACACGAATCAAATTAGATTAGGTTATTACATAAAAATTAAGATTATATTTAGAAATAGTTATAAGATTAATAGAATAAATTGACTCATACTAACAAATTGAATGAAATAAAACGAATGACTGAACATGAAATGCATAAAATTAAAGATATGAATAAAATGAATCGGATAAATCAGATAAATCAAATGAATCAAATGAATCAAATGAATTAAATCAATCAAATAAATCAAATGAATCAAATGAATCAAATGATTCAAATGAATCAAATGAATCAAATGAATCAAATGAATCAAATGAATCAAATGAATCAAATGAATCAAATGAATCAAATGAATCAAATGAATCGTATGAATCAAATGAATCAAATGAATCAAATAAATCAAATGAATCGTATGAATCAAATGAATCACATGAATCAAATGAATTAAATGAATTAAATGAATCAAATTGATTTAATTCATCCAGTGAATACAATGAATCAAATTAATGAAATGGATCAAATGAATAAAAAGAATGGATGAACAAAACGAATAAAGTAAAAAATAAATGAAATGCATAAATAAAACAAACGAATCAAATTAACAAAATGAGCTGAAGTGATAAAATGAATAAAAAGAAGAAAATGAGCAGAATTAAATGCATTGATTAAAATGAAAAATTGAACAACAGTAAAAGGTTATAAATTAATATAAAGAAATAAATTGAATCAAATAAATTATTTGGATGAAATGATTAAAACTGAAAAAGTAGTCAGATCATTAAAATGAAGAAACTGAACAAAATGAATAAACTGGAAAAAATTAATAAAATACATACAATGAAAACAATGAATGATATGAGTAAAATGCACAAAAAGAATAAACTGATCAGAGTGAATCCAAAGAATGAAACGAATAAAATAAGTAAAATGAACTCAGATGAACAAAACGAATAAAAAGATGCGGAATGAAATAATTAATTAAAATTAAATGGTCATATATTTGAAGCCAAACACATTTTTGAATAAAGAAAATCAATAAACCGGATTGTACGAATTTGAAAACCATTGCATCAGAAAGTTTTGAAATGTTTTTGAAAATCCCATCTTCTGAGAAAATGCTAATAAATATGCAATGGACTTTCTAGGGCTTCCATCGTTTTTTGGTTTTATTCTTTTTGTTTTCATGCTTCTTTACTTGACGAATTCGAAGTTTACTTTTTGGCCACATTGAATTTACTGGTCCAGTATTTTAACGCGCAATTGAATATAGTAAAGTGAGACAAGGTCACATGTGCTTTCAAGCCCCTTGAACAGAGAACGACAGAGGGAGAATGCGATTCGTGAATGAGACAGGTAGATATTTCAAAGTTTTTATTTGCATTGAAGTAAATAGTGTGAGATGTCTAGGCTATGTCGATTGCATAAAAGCGTGTTTGTATTGTTTCGTTCGGAATTCTCGTGCAGGAAATATGGATAAATAAGTCCTATACAGACCAATATTGTGAAAAAGAAATGGTTCAAACTACTCAGTATATCCCCCATCGAGAGTGGGTACTTTGGGGACTTCTTTTCCTGGATCTAATTTGTGGATATTTTTGGTCTTTGATCCGTTATTTTTCATGAAAGTTCGTACCAATACAACGAATGTGCAGCTGATACAACTCATGGTTCATTCGCCTGCGCAACGTTCCGTCTTCCATCTGCACGCCACCATAGATGGTACGCAACACCTTTCGTTCGAAAACTCCAAGGCGTTGGTCCTCCACGAGTATAGTCCAGGTCTCGTGACCGTAGAGGACCACCGATCTAATCAGCGTCTTGAAGATAATCAACTTCGTGCGGTGGCGAATTTTGTTCGACCAGAGTGTCCTCTGGAGTCCAACGTAGGCACGATTTCCCGCTAAGATCCGTCTCTGAATTTCTCTGCTGTTATCATTGTCGTCGGTTACCAGTGAGCCCAAATACATGAATTCGTCGACCATCTCGATTTCGTCACCGTCAATCCGAACTCGGGTGGGAGGTTCACATTGTCATCTCTAGAACCTCTTCCTCTCATGTATTTTGTCTTCGAAACGTTGATTTTTATTTTGAAAATTTCCATCATCAATCTTTCATATTACCCAATTAAGCCAAATATTTTTCTGATATAACCATGAATTTCCTTAATTTTAGTGTAGAAACAGGCTTTGAATACAATTGAATTAAAGTTGAGTTGATGTAACAGCAGACAAAAAATAGTTTTGTTCTCTCAAACCTTCGCAATTACAATTAACAAATATTTCAGATTGGCAGAAGATCTTATCACACAACTTAGAAATGCATACAGAAATAGCTAGATAGATGCGATAGAAGAGAGACAGAGAGAGAAGAGAGAGAGAGAGAGAGAGAGAGAGAGAGAGAGAGAGAGAGAGAGAGAGAGAGAGAGAGAGTGAGATAGAGATGGGTGGGGGGGGGGCGTGTGAGGAATGGCAAATGATGGTTAATGCAGTGACATTATTTTTATAGGTATATTATTATGATTATGATAGGTATAATATATTGATTCTTACATTCTTATCATAAATAATGTAAGTAGTAATTTTTGCTCCATAACCAGTATAACCTAAATCTTGCAAAAGAGCTAAATTTTCGCTAGATTTTTGGGCTTCAAACATAGAGTTGCTTTCGGTGACGCCACAAGTATAATTATATTAGAAATCTTTTATCTCACTACTAGGTGAATTACTTCTTGATCTGTGTATTGATATATCATCCAACATTTACCTCATGATTGAACGCAATGCCTAATCCAAGGAATAAATACTAGAACTCACTGTTTCTTTATCAACGCATTATTTTGTCTTTGAAGTGAACTTATATATTGATTTTTGAGAAATAGTTCTTTTATTATAAAGGTAATTCACAAAATGTTCTCAACATCGAATTCCTTGAATCACGTAGATGTGTTTTCATACCCCGATATTCAAAATCGGTTTAGTTTTGCCCCTAAAACACCAGTAAAGCAATACTCTGTATGAAACAATCTCATTTTTAATTAGTGGAAATTGGTAAGCGAGGACTAAAAATACAAAATGTCTAATATCTCCGCCGCTCGTGCACGGATTTAGACACTCTATAGCTTGTTAGAAAGGTATTTTTACAAGCTTTCTATTTATGTGCAGTTTGTGGGACAATATTGTGTTGTTTGAAAGTTATTTGCAAGAAACCTGCTGTGTTTTGACAAAATCGCCCATATCTCAGAAAGTAAACAACATATCGACAATCGAAAATAATAGTGTCAAATGGCAATGTTAGGCCTTTCATTTGAAACTAATTTCATTAAGATCAGTTCAGCCATTGCTGAGATAATTACATGACATTTTGTACATACATACATACACACATACACACACACACACACACACATACAGACATTGTCTCAATTTGTCGAGCTGAGTCGATTGGTATATGAGACTCGGCCCTCCGGGCCTCGGAAAAATTTGTCAAAGTTTGAGCGAATCCTATACATTTCTTTTGTAAGAAATGTAAAAAAGGTGCGAAATCGGCAGTCCCAAAAAGTCGATTTTTATAAAAAAAAAAATTTTCGAGATAACATAAAATCTCGACGTTTCATGCATTTTAAAGATGTTTGGCATCAAAAATACGAATTCGATTTCTCAAATTTCATGGGGTCCCCCCTTTGGAAAAAAATTTGAGTTCCGGCTTATATGGGAATTTCATATGTGACCGGACGATTTAGTCTATATTTCCGGACCCATATAAGCGATCCGTACGAAATTTTACAGACATCTGTGGGGATATTATAGCTATCATTTGGGACTAAGTTTGTGAAAATCGGCCCAACCATTTCAGGGAAACTTATGTGAGTTCGTAAATTTTGAAAGATGGCCGCTTTTCCCGGGCACTTCCGGAACCGTCTATGGTGGTCAATGTAGTCAACGAAAGTTTGTTTGGCCGTCGGTGACCTAGAACTGCAAAGTTAAGTTATTTGAGAGACATTTTAGCGAAATTTTTACCTTTTTTGCTTCCATCGGGGTATCGGTTTGAATCACAATTTGCTATGTGATCGCACTCCACAACCCGTAACTCCGGAACCGGAAGTCGGTTGGGGATAAAATTTAATAGCCATTTACGGGGACGCAACATCTTTCATTTGAGACTAAGTTTGGTTGATTCGGTCTAGCCACCTCCGAGAAACCGATGTGACTGTTAGTCTGAATTTGGATACTTCCGCCGGGGCTTCCGGAACCGATGATGGTGGCCAATGTGACCAAAGAGACTTTGAATGGCTGTTAATGACCTAGTACTACAAATCGAAGCAGTTGTGGTCACATTTTGGAAAAATTTTCACCATTATACATTCATTGCAGAATTTCTTAAAATCGACATTTTCTGCGTGATCGTACTCATCACCCTGTAATTCCGGAACCGGAAGTCGGATCCATTAGAAATTCAATAGCAGCCTATGGGAACGTTGCACCTTTCATTTGGGACTAAGTTTGTAAAAATCGGTTCATCCATCTCTGAGAAAAGTGAGTGAGATTGTGTTCGCGTACACACACACAGACGCACATACACACATACATACACACACAGACATTTGCCGAACTCGACGAACTGAATCGAATGGTATATGTCACTCGGCCCTCCGGGCCTCCGTTAAAAAGTCGATTTTCAGAGCAATTAGAATACCTTTCTATTGAGAAAGGCAAAAAGGTGCAAAATCGGCAAAGTCCCAAAAACTCGATTTCTAAAAAAAAAAAAAAATTTCGTGATAACATAAAATCTCGACGTTTCATGCATTTTAAAGATGTTTGGCATCAAAAATACGAATTCGATTTCTGAAATTTCATGGGGTCCCCCCTTTGAAAAAAATTTTGAGTTCCGGCTTATATGGGAATTTCATGTGTGACCGGACCGTTCAGTCTATATTTCCGGAACCATACAAGCGGTCCGCGCGAAATTTTACAGACATCTGTGGGGATAATATAGCTATCATTTGGGACTAAGTTTGTGAAAATCGGCCCAACCATTTCCGAGAAACTGATATGAGTTTGCTAGTTATGAAAGATGGCCGCTTTTCCCGGGCACTTCCGGAACCGTCTATGGTGGTCAATGTAGTCAACGAAAGTTTGTTTGGCCGTCGGTGACCTAGAACTGCAAAGTTAAGTTATTTGAGAGACATTTTAGCGAAATTTTTACCTTTTTTGCTTCCATCGGGGTATCGGTTTGAATCACAATTTGCTATGTGATCGCACGCCACAACCCGTAACTCCGGAACCGGAAGTCAGTTGGGGATAAAATTTAATAGCCATTTACGGGGACGCAACATCTTTCATTTGAGACTAAGTTTGGTTGACTCGGTCTAGCCACCTCCGAGAAACCGATGTGACTGTTAGTCTGAATTTGGATACTTCCGCCGGGGCTTCCGGAACCGATGATGGTGGCCAATGTGACCAAAGAGACTTTGAATGGCTGTTAATGACCTAGTACTACAAATCGAAGCAGTTGTGGTCACATTTTGGAAAAATTTTCACCATTATACATTCATTGCAGAATTTCTTAAAATCGACATTTTCTGCGTGATCGTACTCATCACCCTGTAATTCCGGAACCGGAAGTCGGATCCATTAGAAATTCAATAGCAGCATATGGGAACGTTGCACCTTTCATTTGGGACTAAGTTTGTAAAAATCGGTTCATCCATCTCTGAGAAAAGTGAGTGAGATTGTGTTCGCGTACACACACAGACGCACATACACACATACATACACACACATACATACACACACACAGACATTTGCCGAACTCGACGAACTGAATCGAATGGTATATGTCACTCGGCCCTCCGGGCCTCCGTTAAAAAGTCGGTTTTCAGAGCAATTGCAATACCTTTCTATTGAGAAAGGCAAAAATTTCGTGATAACATAAAATCTCGACGTTTCATGCATTTTAAAGATGTTTGGCATCAAAAATACGAATTCGATTTCTGAAATTTCATGGGGTCCCCCCTTTGAAAAAAAGATGGGTGGGTAATGTCTGCGACATAACCGGAGAGATGTAGAATACATAAGGAACACGTTCTTCAAATATGTTGATACTCATTAGGATTTTCGGACAAAAGCTGATTTGGGCGAGGAATATTTCAAATTATTCTTTACAAAAATGATGGTGGTCCTGAAAAGGACCGGTTTTGTTGGCGTTGTTGGCCTTGGTGAGGGAGATGGCTAACGATGAAATTAATTGTTAGCATGAGGAAGTCGCGTAGTACTGGCCAATGGAAGAACAGATAATAATTGATTCCTGAAAATCAATTTTTCTTTATTCATGTAAATTATACATACTTACAAATTTAACAGAAGATTCCTGATCATATTTCTGAATCATTAGTGCGAACATTGTGTAATTTGGTTAAGTACAATGAAAGTTACAAACTTTCCAAACTCGACCTTCTGTTCATTCAGAAATATTGAAATGGGGTGTCGTGGTCACAATAAAAAAAGATGGGTGGGTAATGTCTGTCACATAACCGGAGCGTCGTGATTTCAATTCGAGACGTTAATTTAAATCTAATAATATTCAACAGAATCACGTTTGAATGGGAAATTTTCAAATAATTCTCTATGGTAATAATGGTGGTTCTGAAAAGAACCTTTGGTATCGGCGTTGGTGTTGATGGTGATGCGCTGGATCGTTGGATATTTTTGGCATGATAGTTACGTGCCTGGCGAACTGTTTTGTAGCCTCGAACAAAACGACAAGACTGGCTTCTTCGGGTACCATTACGGCTGAACTTTATAACCTTAGCTCGACTTTGAAATCCTGCACAATCTCACGAATCAGACACTGGTAGGGCCATTTTGTTTGCTACTAGCATGGAGCTGCACAAAAAATCATTTAATGCAGTTAGTTCACGGGGGCTGCCAAAAAGCTTGAATAGAAGCATGCGACTTCAACGTTTCTCTTAAACACATGCAACAACACATTCGTTTTGGTAATACTGATAATAACAGTAGAATAGAATGGAAAAGCAGTGCACGAAACGAGCGAGAGGATAATTTAAATTTTTGTTCCGTGTGCAAGCTACTTCTTTCCACCCAATGTATTATGTTGCTTGTTGAAAATTTGCTACACACCTTAAAATAAAAGTTTCAGTTTAACTCTCACTAGAACACAATTGATTGGTCCTGAAAAGAACCGTTGATTTTATTGTAATTTACGCCCACTCCCACAAACCGACCAAGTAGACATCACTGGCTTCATTACGGCTGAGTTTTGTAAGCGTAGCTCGACTTTGAAGTAATACACAACCTTACGAACCAGACGCTGGAATGTTAGCCAGCGGATTAGTTGCTCCGTTGCCCTTTAGTTGGGGCGAAATACTAGCATGGCGACAGTTCCTGATCGGTAGTTGGTTGCGATGGGCCACCAGTAGCTGGGGCACTTTTGCGGACCGTCATCATCGCCAACTGCTTTCCTCCGGTGGACTGGCTGCTTGCTAGTGCTTGAACGAATACGAATGATGAGAAAAACCGACCGACCAATATTCATATATGAAAACACGAGAAAGCACTACTATCGCTCTCCCGCTCGTTTTCGTGCCATTCCTGTGCCTTTCCTTTCCGTTCGGCTACCAATACTAGCATAACCAAAACGAATATTCTGTCTTTCCATCGCTTTCAATCTAGTGGCCAGTGCTAGCAAACTTGCATGTTCAGTTTTTCAATAACAACATTCAAACAATATTTTCAAAGAATGTTGCAGATTTGAAAAGAAGGAAGGAAAAGATTTTCACAAATTTAAATTCTTTCGTGTTATTTGTTAGCGCTGATAAAGGCTATTTAGTTTGCTACTAGCAAGGAGCTGCACAAACAAATCGATTTATGCAGTTAATCAACGGAGGCTGCCAAAAAGTTCGAATAAAAGCATGCGACTAGTGTACTTTGCACGTTCTATATTTTATCAATACTAGAGAGGATCAATAAAATAATTCAAATTGTAATAGCGACATGCAATTGTGGCAACACTGGTCATGAGATGGTGGGGGAACACGCACATTCGTTTTAGTTATGATGGTAGTAGCAGCAGAAAGGAATGGAAAAGCAGTGCACGAAAACGAGCGAGAGGATAATTTAAATTCTCTTTCTTTCTTTCCACACATCGTATTTCTTATATTGCTTTCTGAAAATTATTTGTTAGACACCATAAAATGTAAATTTCAGTTTAACTCTTATTAGAACACAATTAATTGGTCCTGTAAAGAACCGTTTATTGTTTTATTGCGGGAGCATAATTCAGACGCACTCCCCGCGGACACGGTGAGCTAGAAAGCACTATTTTGCATTCTCGAACAAACCGACCAAGTAGGCATCGTTGGCTTCTCGGGGCATCATTAAGACTGAGCTTTGTAAGCGTAGCTCGACTTTGCAGTGCTGCACAATCTCACGACCCAGACGCTGGAACGATAGCCTACTCTGTTGCCCTTTAGTTGGGGCGAAATTCTTGCAGGGCGACAGTTCCTGATCGGGTTGCGATGAGTCACCAGTAGCTGGGGCACTTTTTCCGCCGTCGTCATCGCCGACTGCTTTTCTTCGGTGGACTGGCTGCTTGCTAGTGCTTGAACGAATACGAATGATGAGAAAAACCGACCGATAGATATTTATATAATCGCGCTAATATGCACTACTATCGCTTTCTCCCTCGTTCTCGTGCCGTGCATGAGCCTTTCCTTTCCGTCCGGCTTCTAATGGCCCAACCAAAGGAATATGCCGTCTTTCCCCCACCAAGTGCTCTCGTCAAGCAACCCAATGCGAATAACCATACGAACAAACATGTAGTGGACCTATATATAAACTTTTCATTATTTGATTGTTCGGTTGGTCTACCATAACGACGGCTCTGTGCGGGATGGGCTGAAAATTTTCACTTTTCCGAGTCGTTTTCGAAAGATTTTTCAAAACACATTTTTTTTTGTTATTAGTACATGTTATACATACTTCAAATTTTAATACAGCATAGAGGAACATATTTGCAACAAATTGGCCTAAAAATCAAATCATTCTGTTAAGTATGATAAAAGTTATTAACGTTCAAAATCTGACGCGGCGCCGCAGCCGATATTTTGAAACGGGACCCCTATATTGAAACCTTAAATGTATTCTACATTAAAAATTTTGAGTTCCGGCTTATATGGGAATTTCATGTGTGACCGGACCGTTCAGTCTATATTTCCGGAACCATACAAGCGGTCCGTGCGAAATTTTACAGACATCTGTGGGGATAATATAGCTATCATTTGGGACTAAGTTTGTGAAAATCGGCCCAACCATTTCCGAGAAACTGATATGAGTTTGCTAGTTATGAAAGATGGCCGCTTTTCCCGGGCACTTCCGGAACCGTCTATGGTGGTCAATGTAGTCAACGAAAGTTTGTTTGGCCGTCGGTGACCTAGAACTGCAAAGTTAAGTTATTTGAGAGACATTTTAGCGAAATTTTTACCTTTTTTGCTTCCATCGGGGTATCGGTTTGAATCACAATTTGCTATGTGATCGCACGCCACAACCCGTAACTCCGGAACCGGAAGTCGGTTGGGGATAAAATTTAATAGCCATTTACGGGGACGCAACATCTTTCATTTGAGACTAAGTTTGGTTGATTCGGTCTAGCCACCTCCGAGAAACCGATGTGACTGTTAGTCTGCATTTGGATACTTCCGCCGGGGCTTCCGGAACCGATGATGGTGGCCAATGTGACCAAAGAGACTTTGAATGGCTGTTAATGACCTAGTACTACAAATCGAAGCAGTTGTGGTCACATTTTGGAAAAATTTTCACCATTATACATTCATTGCAGAATTTCTTAAAATCGACATTTTCTGCGTGATCGTACTCATCACCCTGTAATTTCGGAACCGGAAGTCGGATCCATTAGAAATTCAATAGCAGCCTATGGGAACGTTGCACCTTTCATTTGGGACTAAGTTTGTAAAAATCGGTTCATCCATCTCTGAGAAAAGTGAGTGAGATTGTGTTCGCGTACACACACACAGACGCACATACACACACATACATACACACACAGACATTTGCCGAACTCGACGAACTGAATCGAATGGTATATGTCACTCGGCCCTCCGGGCCTCCGTTAAAAAGTCGGTTTTCAGAGCAATTGCAATACCTTTCTGTTGAGAAAGGCAAAAAGGTGCGAAGTCCCAAAAAGTCGATTTTTACAAAAAAAAATCGAAATAACATAAAATCTCGACGTTTCACGCATTTTAAAGATGTTTGGCATCAAAAATACGAATTCGATTTCTGAAATTTCATGGGGTCCCCCCTTTGAAAAAAAATTTGAGTTCCGGCTTATATGGGAATTTCATATGTGACCGGACGATTTAGTCTATATTTCCGGACCCATATAAGCGATCCGTACGAAATTTTATAGACATCTGTGGGAATATTATAGCTATCATTTGGGACTAAGTTTGTGAAAATCGGCCCAACCATTTCCGGGAAACTGATGTGAGTTCGTTAATTTTGAAAGATGGCCGCTTTTCCCGGGCACTTCCGGAACCGTCTATGGTGGTCAATGTAGTCAACGAAACTTTGTTTGGCCGTCGGTGACCTAGAACAGCAAATTTAAGTTGTTTGAGAGACATTTTAGCGAAATTTTTACCTTTTTACATTTCTTACAAAAGAAATGTATAGGATTCGCTCAAACTTTGAAAACTTTTTCCGAGGCCCGGAGGGCCGAGTCTCATATACCAATCGACTCAGATCGACAAATTGAGACAATGTCTGTATGTGTGTGTGTGTGTATGTGTGTATGTATGTATGTACAAAATGTCATGTAATTATCTCAGCAATGGCTGAACCGATCTTAATGAAACTAGTTTCAAATAAATGGCCTAATGTTGCCATTTGACACTATTATTTTTGATTTTCGATATGTTGTTTACTTTCTGAGATATGGGTGATTTTGTCAAAACACAGCAGGTTTTTTGCAAATAACTTTAAAAAAATACAATATTGTCCCACAAACCGCACATAAATAGAAAGCTTGTAAAAATACCTTTCTAACAAGCTACAGAATGTCTAAATCCATGCACGAGCGGCGGAGATATTAAACATTTTGTATTTTTAGTCCTCGCTTACCAATTTCCACTAATTAAAAATGAGATTGTTTCATACAGAGTATTGCTTTACTGGTGTTTTAGGGGCAAAACTAAACCGATTTTGAATATCGGGGTATGAAAACACATCTACGTGATTCAAGGAATTCTATGTTGAGAACATTTTGTGAATTATCTTTATAATAAATGAACTATTTCTCAAAAATCAATATATAAGTTCACTTCAAAGACAAAATAATGTGTTGATAAAGAAACGGTGAGTTCTAGTATTTATCCTTTGGATTAGGCATTGCGTTCAATCATGAGGTAAATGTTGGATGGTATATCAATACACAGATCAACAAGTAATTCACCTAGTAGTGAGATAAAAGATTTCTCATATAATTATACTCGTGGCGTCACCGAAAGCAACTCTATGTTTGAAGCCCAAAAATCTAGTGACAATTTAGCTCTTTTCCTTTTACTACTCACATTAATTATGACAAGAATGAATGAAATCAATATATCATAATAATATACCTATAAAAATAATGTCACTGCATTAACCATCATTTGCCATTCCTCACACGCCCCCCCCCCTCCATCTCTCTCTCTCTCTCTCTCTCTCTCTCTCTCTCTCTCTCTCTCTCTTTCGCTCTTTCTCTTTCTCTCTCTGTGTCTCTTCTATCGCATCTATCTAGCTATTTCTGTATCGATTTCTAAGTTGTGTGATAATCTGCCAATCTGAAATATTTATTAATTGTAATTGCGAACTGTGTAATATGAAAGTTTGACGATGAAAATTTTCAAAAGAAGCATTCCACTATTCGTATCTCTATTGAATTTTGAATGAAATATATGATCAAAGACTGAAAGCTGAAGTCAGCAGGATTGGTCTTGCCATCAACGTTTCGAAGACAAAATACATGAGAGGAAGAGGTTCTAGAGACGACAATGTGAACCTCCCACCCGAGTTCGGATTGACGGTGACGAAATCGAGATGGTCGACGAATTCATGTATTTGGGCTCACTGGTAACCGACGATAATGATAACATCAGAGAAATTCAGAGACGGATCTTGGCGGGAAATCGTGCCTACTTTGGACTCCGGAGGACGCTCCGGTCGAACAAAATTCGCCGCCGCACGAAGTTGATTATCTACAAGACGCTGATTAAATCGGTGGTCCTCTACGGCCACGAGACCTGGACTATGCTCGTGGAGGACCAACGCGCTCTTGGAGTTTTCGAACGAAAGGTGTAGCAGATGGAAGACGGAACGTTGCGCAGGCGAATGAACCATGAGTTATATCAGCTGCACATTCGTTGTATTGGTACGAACTTTCATGAAAAAACGGATCAAAGACCAAAAATATCCACAAATCAGATCCAGGAAAAGAAGTCTCCCCCACTCTCGATGGGGGATGCAATTACAATGTGTCTTCTAACTTATCGTCGTCTATATCTGGATATACTGAGTAGTTTGAACCATTTCTGTTTCACAGTATTGGTCTGTATAGGACTTATTTATCCATATTTCCTGCACGAGAATTCCGAACGAAACAATATGAAAGCTATAATGATGAATGGAAAGGGACTGCATTGCAATCAACTGAATGCACGGCTTTTATGCTATCGACATAGCCTAGACATTTCACATTATTTACTTCAAAGCAAATAAAAATTTTGAAATATCTACCTGTCTCATTCACGAATCGCATTCTCCCTGTCGTTCTCTGTTCAAGGGGCTTGAATGCACATGTGACCTTGTCTCACTTTACTATATTCAATTGCGTGTTAAAATACTGGACCAGTAAATTCTATTCTGTACATAAATCTTTTTTTCGGGAATATGTGACCAAAAAGTAAACTTCGAATTTCAAAGCAAATTGAACGTTCCAGGTTCCTGATAAATAATTAAGGTCCAACAAGAAAGTAGAAACACCAGATAATCTTAAAACGACGCCGTCAAGTAAAGAAGCATGAAAACAAAAAGAATAAAACCAAAAAAGATGGAAGCCCTAGAAAGTCCATTGCATATTTATTAGCCTTTTCTCAGAAGATGGGATTTTCAAAACATTTCAAAACTTTTTGATGCAATGGTTCTCAAATTCGTACAATCCGGTTTATTCATTTTCTTAATTCAAAAATGTTTTTAGCTTCAAATATATGACCGTTTCATTTTAATTAATTATTTCATTCCGCATCTTTTTATTCGTTTTGTTCATCTGCGTTCATTTTACTTATTTTATTCGTTTCATTCTTTGGATTCACTCTGATCAGTTTATTCTTTTTGTGCATTTTACTCATATCATTCATTTAACTTATTGTATTCATTGTTTTCATTGTATGCATTTTATTCATTTTTTCCAGATTATTCATTTTGTTCAGTTTCTTCATTTTAATAATCTGACTACTTTTTCAGTTTCAATAATTTCATCAAAATAATTTATTTGATTCAATTTATTTCTTTATATTAATTTATAACCTTTTACCATTGTTCAATTTTTCATTTTAATCAATGCATTTAATTCTGCCAATTTTCTTCTTTTTATTCATTTTATCACTTCAGCTCATTTTGTTTATTTGATTCGTTTGTTTTATTTATGCATTTCATTTATTTTTTACTTTATTCATTTTGTTCATCCATTCTTTTTATTCATTTGATCCATTTCATTAATTTGATTCATTGTATTCACTGGATGAATTAAATCAATTAGATTCTTTTGATTCATGTGATTCATGTGATTCATTTGATTCATATGATTCATTTGATTCATTTGAGTCATTTGATTCATTTAATTCATTTGATTCATATGATTCATTTGATTCATTTCATTCATTTGATTCATTTGATTCATTTGACTCATTTGATTCGTGTGCTTCATTTGATTCATTTGATTCATATGATTCATATGATTCATATGATTCATATGATTCATATGATTCATTTGATTCATTTAATTCATTTGATTCATTTTATTCATTTTATTCATTTGATTCATTTTATTCATATCTTTAATTTTATGCATTTCATGTTCAGTTATTCGTTTTATTTCATTCAATTTGTTAGTATGAGTCAATTTATTCTATTAATCTTATACTATTTCTAAATATAATCTTAATTTTTATTTAATAACCAAATCTAATTTGATTCGTGTATATTATAATTTTGGTTTACATTAATTTTTCTACTCATTTCATGAATTTAAAAACCTATTATTTCATTTTTTGCTTTACTTTTTTATTTCGTTCGTTTTGTTGATTTCTATAATTTATTCAGTTTAAGCGAGATTTTATTCGTGCAAGACTAGAAACTGTTTTCATCGCACTTCTAGTTGGGTGCCTACTTCTGGTGAGTTCTGCAAACTAATCCAATAGTGAAATGTGTAAGAAATGTCTCATCTCACTGCAAGGTGGATTAAATCGGTTTTTGTTTCATCGGAGTATCGGTTTGAATCACAATTTGCTATGTGATCGCACGCCACAACCTGTAACTCCGGAACCGGAAGTCGGATCGGGATGAAATTAAATAGCCATTTACGGGGACGCAATACTTTTCATTTGAGACCAAGTTTAGTTGAATCGGTCTAGCCATCTCCGAGAAACCGATGTAACTGTTATTCTGAATTTAGATACTCCCGCCGGGGTTTCCGGAACCGATGATGGTGACCAATGTGACCAAATAGACTTTGAATGGATGTTAGTGACCTAATACTACAAATCGAAGCAGTTGTTGTCATATTTTGGAAAACAATTCACCTTTATATATTCATTGCAGATTTTATTAAAATCGACATTTTCTGCGTGTTAGTACTCAACACCCTGTAATTCCGTAACCGGAAGTCGGATCCATTAGAAATTCAATAGCAGCGTATGGGAACGTTGCACCTTTCATTTGAAACTAAGTTTGTCAAAATCGGTTCAGCCATCTCTGATAAAAATGAATGACATTTTTGGTCACATACGCACACACATACGCACATACACACACATACATACTTACATACACACATACATACACACAGACATTTGCCGAACTCGACGAACTGAATCGAATGGTATATGTCACTCGGCCCTCCGGGCCTCCGTTAAAAAGTCGGTTTTCAGAGCCAGGGATGCCAAAGGTACTGGTAAACTACATTTTTTTCGGTATATTTACATTTGCACAAGCCGTACAGCCCGCTACAGCGACGCGTCACTACAGCTCATGCCAGAACGGTAGCCATACCGAGTACATTTTCCTGTAAAGCAGTAGAATACATTTTTGTTTTGCTGGTGTACTCCGACTGCTCGGTGAGAGTGTGGCGTAGTAAAGTTTGTTCTCTCGCTTTGTACATTTTTCTCTGCATAGTCAAAGGGACAGGCCCACACACGAAAGCGATGATGCCGGTCGTGGCGTAAACGAACCGCATTTATTGTAGTCGTTTTTTATTGAAAATATTGAATAGATTAAAAATATTAAAAAGTGTAAAATAAGGAAAGAGAAGCTGTACCGCCCGCGTCTGGTGGCTGTACTGGGGGCAGTATTTCTTTGTCATGTTACTGCTTTGCTTACAGACTTCCGTACAGCGCTGGGTGTCATGCAATAGCGAACGACAGCAGCGTCAAAAGAGAAATGAGAATGTAGGCAGAAAAAATACAGCCGCAGAAAAGGTAGGTATTTTGCATCCTTGTTCAGAGCAATTGCAATACCTTTCTATTGAGAAAGGCAAAAAGGTGCGAAATCGGCAGTCCCAAAAAGTCGACTTTAAAATAAAACCGATTTAATCCACCTATCAGTGAGATAAAACATTTCTTACAAATATAACTGTTGCATAATTCATTAGTTTGCCGAACTCACGCGAAGTTGGCAAGTAACCTGATGTAAAATTAAAATAATTATTAGGCAAAAAAAAAGTTATTCATAAGATGGGTAAAATGATTGATACAAATCAAATTGATAAAATAAATCAATAAAATTAACTCAAAATGCATGAAAATTTGACAATATTAACAAAGTTCAGAGAGGAAATTAAATTGCTTCAAGCTAACAAACTGTCATCCAATTATTAAATGGTGAATAATAAAATGAACTGACTAAACTGAATTAATAAAATGAAGATACCGAATAAAATATATGAACTGGGAAAAATTAACAATTTAAAAAAATGACTAAAATAAATTTTTTTTTTACAATTTTTCGGGCTTGGGGTTCTTTTTCGGGCTTGGGGTCCTTTTTCGGGCTTGGGTTTTTTTTCGGGTTAGGGGTTCTTTTTCGGGCTGGTGGTCTTTTTTCGGGCTTACGGTACTTTTTCGGGCTTGGATTCCTTTTTTGGGCTTACGGTCCTTTTTTGGCTTCGGGTCCATTTGCGGGCTTGGGTCCTTTTTCGGGCTTAGGGTTCTTTTGCGGGCTTGGGGTATTTTAAGGGGTTGGGGTCTTTTTTCGGGCGTGGGTTTTTTTCGGGGTTGCGGTCCTTTTTCGAGCTTGTGGTCCTTTTTCGGGCTTGCGGTCCTTTTTTGGTCTTGGGGTCCTTTCTTGGGGTTGGGGCCCTTTTTCGGGCTTAGGGTCCTTTTTCGGGCTTGGGGTTCTTCTCCGGGCTTGGAGTCCATTTTCGGGCTTGGGGTTCTTTTTCGGGCTAAGGTCTTTTTTCGGGCTTACGATCTTTTATCGGGCTTACGGTTCTTTTTCGGGCTTCCGGTCCTTTATCGGGCTAACAGTTCTTTTTCGGGCTTGCGGTCTTTTTTCGGGCATGCGGTCCTTTTTCGGGCTATCGGTCTATTTTCGGGCTGGGGGTCCTTTTGTGGGCTTGGAGTCCTTTTTGGGCTTGGGGTCTTTTTTCGGGCTTGGGTCCTTTTCGGGCTAACGGTCCTTTTTCGGGCTAACGGCCCTATTTCGGGCTAACGGTCCTTTTTGGGCTAACTGTCCTTTTTGGGCTTGGGGTGTGTTTTCAGGCTTGCGGTCTTTTTTCGGGGCTGCGGTCCTTTTTCGGGCTAACATCCTTTTATGGGCTTGCGGTCCTTTTTCATTCTTGCGGTTATTTTTAGGGCTTGCGGTCCTTTTTCGAGCTAACGTCCTATTTCGGGCTTACGGTTCATTTTCGGGCTTTCGGTCCTTTTTCGGGCTTGGGGTCTGTTTTCGGCCTTGGGGTCCTTTTTCGTAAATTTTGGGCTAACGATCCTTTTTCGGGCTAACGGCCCTCTTCCGGGCCAACGGTCCTTTTTCGGGCTTGGGGTGTTTTTCGGGCTTGGGGTCCTTTTTCAGGGTTGCGGTCCATTTTCGGGCTTATGGTCCTTTTTCGGGTTTGCGTTCCTTTTTTGGGCTTACGGTTATTTTTCGGGCTTGCGGTCCTTTTTCGAGCTAACGTCCTTTTTCGGGCTTACGGTTCTTTTTCGGGCTTTCGGTCCTTTATCGGGCTTTCGGTCCTTTTTCGGGCTTACGGTCCTTTTTCGGGCTTGGGGTCCTTTTTCGGGCTTGGGGTCTTTTTTCGGACTAGGGGTCCTTTTTCGGGCTTGGGGTCTTTTTTCGGGCTTGGGGTCCTTTTGCGGGCTTGGGGTCCTTTTGTGGGCTTGGTGTCCTTTTTGGGCTTGAGGTCCTTTTTCAGGCTTGGGTCCTTTTCGGGCTTGCGGTCCTTTTTGTGGCTAACGGTCCTTTTTCGGGATAACGGTCCTTTTTCGGGCTAACGGTCCTTTTTCGGGTTTGGGGTGTTTTTGTGGGCTTGGTGTCCTTTTTCGGGGTTGCGGTCCTTTGTCGGGCTAACGTCCTTTTTCGCGCTTGTGGTCCTTTTCATGGATATAAGTTCTCGGTAGTCTAACATGGACGTATGTTCTCGGTAGTTTAACAACTTGATGGATACATGCTCTCGGTAATCCAACATGGACATATGTTCTTGGGAGTTTAACAACTTCTGATTTATTCAGTTTAAAAATCTTAAGAGCTAACCTAGCTAACCTGACTTTACTATTCTATGATCATAAAGATGGGAGGAGTCAGTTACAATTCCAAAGTACATAATTATGTACGGGTAGCGTAAAAGGGAAAACAAATTGATGAATAAGTATGAGTGCATCGGTTGCGACCGGTGCTTGTTTGTTACGCAAGGCTGTTTATTTGTCGCCTTCGCATAATAATAACCTAGTGAGAATGTTGCTATAGCAAGTGGTGTGACCCAGAATGGTTTAACTACTCCCATCAGGTTATGCAAGTAGGATTTGAATACGATCGTTCGAGTAATTTACGATCTGTGGGAAAATATGAGTGTGGCCTCGTTTCAAGTGGCCTGACTAAAGGATATGTTTGATTTGGGTTTTATGACCTGTGATCTGAGAAGGATTCACATTGGTCCATGTAGGGATTGGATTTTATGACTTGTGGGAATATTTTGTGAAGTTATAAAGTAAGTCCGTTACATCATCCCCCTTTTGGTTGAATGATGTAGCGAAGTGAAATTATTCATGTGAAAGAACTGACTCCCTTACAATTCTAATGAATATTACAAATATGTTGTGTTTTATGTTTAACCCATTTTTTTGTTTTTTGTTGTGTTTTATGTTTAACCCAATTTTTTTTTTTGAAAGTTAGGCTCGGTGGATCGAATTTTACTATATTATAGTATATAATTTTACTATATTATACATTTATTATATTTTTGTATGAAATTGATAATGTGTTCGTTAGTATCGTGCTTTGTTGCTAGAGTAGCCTAAATAAAATTTGCTTTACTTTTTCATTCTCCTTTAATAAGTCTGTTTTTGTGTACAATGTTTCTTAACAATAGTTATTTTGTTTTCAATTTCACAGTTTGTATCTAGTATTTTTATAATGATGTAGGGATCTATATAGAATGCCC
The DNA here is from genome assembly GCF_030247195.1 of Topomyia yanbarensis. Taxonomy (NCBI): domain Eukaryota; kingdom Metazoa; phylum Arthropoda; class Insecta; order Diptera; family Culicidae; genus Topomyia; species Topomyia yanbarensis. Next base: position 126,852,406 of record NC_080670.1, on the reverse strand, counting down.
TTAATTTTTTTTATTTTCGTTTTTTAAATATACTTTATCTCCTATGTTGATTATTAATGGGTTTGTTGGTATGTGTATAATTTCTTGTCTTGAATGTTTATCCTTTTCTAATCTTTGTTTCGCTATTGTGTATTTTAATTCTGTGCTATCTATTTTAATTCTATGCTATCTAAGTCTAAATTGTACATCGGTGTTATTGTTGTTGGGTAATTTTCTTGTGGTAATTTTGCTTTGTTGCCAAAAATTAGTTCATATGGAGTGAATTTATGTTCTGAGTGTGGGGTAGTGTTATAAGTAAATGCGTAGTATGGTATCCATTCGTCTCAATCTGAATGGTGTTCATTTACGAATTATCGTAGATATTCGTTTAAACACCTATGATTTCTCTCCAATGATCCGATTGTTTGGGGGTGGTATGCTATAGCGAATGTTTGTTTTATTTGTAGGTATTTACAAATCTTTTCAAGTACTTCGTTTTTGTGTTCGGTTCCTTGATCTGATTTGAGTTCCAGAAATTTTCCGTATATTAATATGAATTTCTCTCCTAGATTTTTACTATTATGTTTGCTTCTTTGGTTTGAGTGGGTAACACTACGATGTATTTAGTTAATTCACATTGTATCGTTATTGCGTAGCGATTATTGTTGATTGTTTTTGGTAATGTGCCTTTTGTATCTATGGATATTATTTCGAATGGTTTTGATGGTGTATTGGTTATTATTTGTTTTTCTTTGGCATATTTTATTATTTTGATCTCTTTTTGAACGATTCACAGGCCTTTATGAATCGAGAAATAGAACCTTTCATGTCCTTCCAATTGTAATATTCTCTTATTTTCAGGTACAGTCGGTTCTGTCCTTTGTGTCCTCCCGTAGGGGTTTTATGGTGATTTTTTAATATGTACTGTATTTCGCCAGGATCACTAATGAACTTGGGTGGTTGATATATTATTATCTGTATATTTTTACATTTCTTACAAAAGAAATGTATAGGATTCGTTCAAACTTTGAAAACTTTTTGAGAGGCCCGGAGGGCCGAGTCTCATATACCGATTGACTCAGCTCGACAAATTGAGACAATGTCTGCATGTGTGTATGTATGTATGTACAAAATGTCATGTTATTATCTCAGCAATGGCTGAACCGATCTTAATGAAACTAGTTTCAAATGAAAGGCCTGACATTTGACACTATTATTTTTGATTTTCGATATGTTGTTTACTTTCTGAGATATGGTCGATTTTGTCAAAACACAGCACGTTTTTTGCAAATAACTTCCGAACAATACATTATTGTCCTGCACGAAACTAGAAAGCTTGTAAAAATACCTTTCTAACAAGCTATAGATTGTCTAAATCCGTGCACGAGCGGCGGAGATATTGGACATTTTGTATTTTTAGTCCTCGCTTACCAATTTCCACTAACTAAAAATGAGATTGTTTCATACGGAGTATTGCTTTACTGGTGTTTTATGGGCAAAACTAAACCGATTTTGAATATCGGGGTATGAAAACACATCTACGTGATTCAAGGAACTCGATGTTGAGAACATTTTGTGAATTACCTTTACAATAAATTAACTATTTCTCAAAAATCAATATATAAGTTCACTCCAAAGACAAAATAATGTGTTGATAAAGAAACAGTGAGTTCTATTATTTATCCCTTGGATTAGGCATGGCGTTCAATCATGAGGGAGATGTTGGATGGTATATCAATACACAGATCAAAAAGTAATTCACCTAGTAGTGAGATAAAAGACTTCTCATATAATTATACTCATGGCGTCACCGAAAGCAACTGTATGTTTGAAGCCCAAAAATCTAGCGAAAATTTAGCTCTTTTGCAAGATTAAGGTTATACTGGTTATGGCGCAAAAATTGCTACTTACATTATTTATGATAAGAATGTAAAAAATCAATATATCATAATAATATACCTATAAAAATAATATCACTGCATTAACCATCATTTGTCATTCCTCACACGCCCCCACCCCCCCCATCTCTCTCTTTCTCTCTCTCTCTCTCTCTCTCTCTCTCTCTCTCTCTCTCTCTCTCTCTCTCTCTCTCTCTCTCTCTCTCTCTCTCTCTCTCTTTCTTTCTTTCTCTGTCTCTCATCTATCGCATCTATCTAGCTATTTCTGTATCCATTTCTAAGTTGTGTGATAAGATCTTCTGCCAATCTGAAATATTTATTAATTGTAATTGCGAAGGTTTGAGAAAACAAAACTATTTTTTGTCTGCTGCTACAACAACTCAACTTTAATTCAATTGTATTCAAAGCCTGTATCTACACTATAATTAAGGAAATTCATGGCTATATCAGAAAAAATATTTGGCTTAACTGGGTAATATGAAAGTTTGACGATGAAAATTTCCAAAAGATACATTCCACGTGCGATATTTAAACTTTTGAATGAAATATATGCTCAAAGACTGAAAGCTGAAGCCAGAAGGATTGGACTTGCCATCAACGTTTAGAAGACAAAATACAGAAGAGAAAGAGATTCTAGAGACGACAATGTGAACCTCCCACCCGAGTTCGGATTGACGGTGTCGAAATCGAGATGGTCGACGAATTCATGTATTTGGGCTCACTGGTAACCGTCGATTTTATTTTGGATATAGTAGTGCATGAAATTGAAGTCAATATACGCAATCGATCAATTCTTCAACGGATTGTATTATTTTACAAAATCATGCAGATTTTGTAAAATTTCATATGATTTGATTCAGTAGATTTAGAGTTATGGTGTACATCGCATGTCTCCTGAAGATTCACTGTAGCTCACCAAACTTTCAAAATTTTTCGGTGAAAATTTAGGAAAGCATTGCTCAAATCTTGCATTATTGTCCGAATAGACTCGGTACGGCAAAACAAAAATTTTGGGGGCGATATTTTTTTCATCGAAAACCCCCTTAAGCAAGAATTAATTTCATCAGTAGATGTGGAACAACAGGCAAACTTTGACGAAGATCGTCCACCTCGCCACCAAATATCCGATTGGTTCCATTTATGTGTCATCGTGAACTCGTCCTATACTATTCTTTCAGCACTTCGCTTATACATGAATTTTGATTGATATTGCAAGTAGTGTGTTCCGTAAGCGCAAGATTTGGTCGTTCGCGTAAAAGTTCTCTATCAAATAAATTCTTGCCATTCCATTTTTGTGCTGGTAAACCTAAACATAATAAAATTTTAGATCATTAGTGTCCTCTTTCTAAGCGCATGTTCACTTTAGCCAGTAATGAGTATCGTTGCTACAACAAGCTTCTGTACAAACGCTATGTAAACCGCATCCAGAATAATCTACGCCGAAACCCGAAGGGCTTTTGGTCATTTGTCAACACGAAGCGTAAAGAAACTGGACTTCCATCAAGGATGCTTTACGACGGCGAAGAAGCTACGACAACTGTGGCGAAATGTACGCTGTTTGCCAGATTCTTCTCGAGTGTTTTTTCAACTGACTCGCCAACTGCAAACGAACTCGAAAATGCCTCTCGCGACGTTCCTGCTTGTGCTGTTGATTTGGATGTGTTTACTGTCTCTGAACAAATGGTTATATCTGCAATTCGGAAAACCAAGTCATCTTATGCACCCGGCCTCAGTGCTATACCTTCAACTGTATTGAAAAAATGTTCGGACTTACTTGTAACACCACTTGCATATATTTTTAACCTATCGCTTCAGCAGCAAACGTTTCCTGAGGATTGGAAATGCTCAGTTATGTTCCCGGTATTCAAGAAAGGTGACAAACGCAACATAGCGAACTATCGCGGAATCTCTTCGCTAGGAGTCGAATCTAAAGTTTTTGAATCAATTATCAACGAGGCGTTATTTTCTGCTTGTCGACACTACATTAGTACATCTCAGCACGGATTTTTCCCAGGACGTTCAGTCGAGACGAATCTCGTCTGCTTTACGTCATTTTGCACGGAACAAATGTCTAAGAAATTGCAGGTGGATACTATTTACACTGATCTAAAGGCAGCTTTTGATAGAGTTAATCATGAGATACTGATAACAAAGCTTGATAAGCTAGGGTGTTCTACTAGATTCTGCCATTGGCTTCGATCCTACCTTGTGCACCGTGAAATCGTTGTTCAAATTGGCGATATTGTTTCAGAATCCTTTTTCAACACTTCCGGAGTTCCTCAAGGTAGTACGCTAGGTCCACTACTTTTTTCACTGTTCGTGAACGATGCGGTTTTCGTTCTAAGCCGTGGAGGAAAGCTGTTTTTTGCCGACGACTTAAAATTTTTTCTTGTTATACGGAATGAAGCCGATTGCCGTGAGCTACAGCATCTTATTGACACCTTTTATAGCTGGTGTGTAAGAAACATGATGGTCCTTAGCGTTGCAAAATGTTTTGTCATCAGCTATTATCGAACGAGAAATATGGTTACCTTCAACTATAACATCGCAGGAACTCTACTACAACGCGTTGACCACGTGAAGGATCTAGGAGTCATTCTTGATGATAAGCTAACGTATACTCATCACGTTTCAGCGACCATCGACAGAGCCAATCGTTTGCTGGGATTTATTTTCAAAATATCCAACGAATTTCGGGATCCTCTATGCTTCAAGGCTCTTTATTGCTCATTGGTGCGCCCGCAGTTGGAATTTGCAAACGTCGTTTGGTGCCCGTATCAAGCTACGTGGAGTCTTAGGATCGAAGCAGTCCAGCGTAAATTCATACGATATGCGTTACGTGAATTGCCGTGGAACGATCCATTAAACCTGCCGCCGTACGAGGACCGTTGTCGTCTTTTAGGACTTAATACTTTAACACGCCGGAGACATGCAGCGCAAGCTACCTTCGTGTCAAAGATTCTGCTGGCTGAATATGATGATCCGGAGCTACTAGCGCAAATCAACCTCTACGCGCCTACCCGTTCTCTTCGCCCTCGAGCCCTGCTGCATTCTGAAATGCGCAGCACTAACTTCGCTACCAATAGTCCAATTTTAGCAATGAGTCGTCGCTTCAGCGAGTTTGCTGAAATTTTCGACTTCGTCATGAACTCTTCGCAGTTTCGTCGCCGTGTATTGTCACTATTTTAATTATGTTTAGTTTACCTTAGTTTAGTATAGTTCATTAAGACAAATTGTCAGTTGGACTTTTTTTATACAAATACAAATACAAATACAAATACGAATACAAATACAAATACAAATATATATATTCAGTGCACCCCCCCCCCCCTCTACCCTTCCTCGGCTCAGGTATCTACCTCCCTAACATCATGCACAAAATCTGCCCTATGGCCATCTTCTTGATGGAAGCAAACTTTATGTCGAAATCGAGTTCGTCGCTAATAATCGCATTGAATGAATAGATAAGGATTACTTCAGAAAACTCCCCCTCCCCATTGCATGGTTCACCCCACCCACCATAGCAACCTCCTTAGTGGTAGAAATATACATGTCAAATACTTTATGGATATAAAAATAATTCTTTAACTCACTGCCCTCACCCCCCCCCCCCGCACAAAAAATCAGGTGAACCCCCACCCCCTCACAAAACCTTACCATGAACATCTCCTTGAAGAAAGGAATACGTATGCCAAATTTCATCAAGATCGGACTTGTAGTTTAGAAGTAGTTAGCGGACATACATACATACAAACATACATTGATTTTTATATATTTGGATTTGGCTAACTAATCGGGGTTTCAATGTATTATAATAGATATTCAGCATTCGAAGAAGTTTCTTGTAAACGAATGTAGAACGACTTTGTTTCTACTTACTTGAAGTCAGCGGCGTAGCCAGAAATTCGGTTTGGTGGGGGTTTGCTGAAAATCGATCTTACTGTCCAAACGGCATAATTCTGAAATCGTAATTTTTGAAGTTTTAAAATTATGCAGAATTAATTGTTCAGAAAATAGTAACAGAGTTCGTGTCTTTAGTGAATTTGTAGTCATGAACTTTATTGTAGTCATGAATATTAACCTGAGTAAATTCACCATAAATACTTCTTGGACGATATACCGTCAAAATTATTTTATCAAATGATGTGCTGTTTAACGTTTGTAAAACTCATCGAAGATACTAAACCTCCGAAATTGGCGATTTCAAAATGATGCTATCTTGACCTTAAATTACTGTTTTTGAACATTTGACCTATACATATAATTGGTCATACAACAATAATCAAATGCTCATCAAAATCGATCAGGACCTGCTAGAGTCGAATGGAGTCATTTGAGACTAACTTTGTGCAAATCGGTCCAGCCATCTCTGAGAAACAGAGGTCACATTTTTTCCACACACACACATACATACACACAGACATTTCCGATCTCGACGAACTGAGTCGATTGGCATATGACACTCGGCTCTCCGGGTCGGGATTGGATTGAAGAATTTTAGAGTGAATGAGAAAGGCAAAAACATTTTTAGCAAAGGTTGAAAGTTATGCAGTTTTGGTGAGCAGTTCTTTGTTTCATAGACATTAAATAAATTTTAACTTCGCTTCCTATTAAATAAAGACCCTTATTACAGTACATCTCTACAAAAGCGAGCTCAATTTGAAAAGAAATCTGGTCACATTTTTTCCACATACACACAGACATTTTCCGATCTCGACGAACTGAGTCGATTGGCATATGACACTCGGCCCTTCGGGTCGGGATTGGATTGATGAATTTTAGAGTGAATGAAAAAGACAAAAACATTTTTAGCAAATGTTGAAAGTTATGCATTTTTGGTAAGCAGTTCTTTATTTCATAGACAATAATCAATCTTAACTTTGCTTCCTATTAAATAAAGACCCTTATTACAGTACATCTCTACAAAAGCGAGCTCAATTTGAAAAGAAATCTGAGGATTATGATTGATGAATTCTGGAAATTACTATTGGAATGTTCTCAGGCAGGAATTTGATCCTTTAACAAAAGCACTGTTTTGAGCGACTTAGTGGAATGTTAAGTGAAAGGAATTTGATATTGATGCTATTAGACAACTGTGAAATCAAGACCAATAGATCAGTTACATATCAGGACCCCATTCCGACAATTTATCAAAAGTCCTCATGATGTTTACAACAACAGGTTATCAATGTACGGATCAGATAATTCTTATTGTAATATTGAATTAAATCAGTCAGCATCAATAAATTTTCAACTTCAGTCCAATATTTTTTTTGGGTGTGTGGGTGGGGGGTGGGGGGCGTTGTATGGTGTTAAACCCCAAAACCTTCTCTGGGCTACGCCGTTGCTTGGAGTTATTTATTTCGCTTTTCATTTTCGATATGTTTCAGATCGATCCGAAGGTCATTAGTTAGAAAAATTGCAGTCAGAAGGTTCGCACAAATGAACATTTTTGCACTGATAAGTTATCAAGTTACTTCCAGACAACTTGGAAGTGTTCGGTGATTATTTCTAGCGGTTGTAGATAGAAAAATGAAATACAAAATTCGATTTGTCGAAATAATGTTTGGCTTATTTCAATGGATTATTTCTATATTGAACAATAAATAGGCGACAAAGAGTAATCCACAAACAACAAGCCATAGCTTTTAAAGTATTCAAAATAGATATTTGAAGTCTTCAGTAAAGTTATTCGCAAAAGTAAGAGCTACAAATTTGTAGAAGGCATCATTTCGATATAATCACTTTCCAGAAAATTTGTGAAAATATCTCACTCATAGGGGGATTAATCAGCAAAAGCATAATACCAAAAGAAAGGGCATATTTCCTCCATTAAATTCTCCGAAGATACTATTGACCTAAAATAAGCCGTTTTGGCGTTAATAATAGATTACATGTTTTTGGTCATATTTCTGGCAATGGGAAATGATAAAAATCTTTCGTCCGCATTTAATGTTAAATATCTCTTTTGATAATAGTCCGATTTCAACAATCTATAGCTTGTTCGAAAGGTATTCGTTTAAACTGTCTAAAAACATAAAATCGTTAATCTATATTGTCAATTTCGGCAGATAATTCACAAAAACTGCGAAAAACGCCATTTTTACGCATTCAAACATTCATATCTTGGAAACTAAACATCAGAATCAAAAACAGATTAATAGCGTTCATACTGTTTTATAGTTCTTTCATTTAAAATTGGTTTGGATAAGATCGGTTCAGCCATTGCTGAGAAACACGAATGAGAATTTGTCCGTTACATACACACACAGACACACACACACACACACACACACACACACACACACACACACACACACACACACACAGACATTGTCCCAAATCGTCGAGCTGAGTCGATTGGTATATAAGACTCGGCCCTCCGGGCCTCGGAAAAAATCTTGAAAGTTTGAGCGAATTCTATAGGGTGGGTGCTCCTATAGTTGAGGTGTACCAATAGTTGCAGTAGTGGGTTATACGCCTAACTAAGGTACCAACCATCAACAAATATTTTTTTATCGATTCATCGCACTAAAATTATGCGACAATAAAACTGTTATCCTTGAAATTTGCTCAAATAACTATTGAAAAAAATGATTTTCTTAGAATTTTGAGCTCCCTTGCACCTATAGTTGATATAGTGTACCTATAGTTGCAAGTCCCATAAGAAAGCAATGGGATTTGCAACAATAGGAATCGAAATTAGCGATTGCACCACTATTGGTACATGTGTTCCTATAGTGGTACAAGCGGTTTTGAATACATAAATTGGTTATAAAGCCAACTTTATATTTTTCCTATGAAGTAGGGACTGAAAGCTTTCGTTTAATGTATTAACATTGCCCATAGGTCTTATTAAATTAATTTTATCAAAAGTTTTCCTTAAGCATGCATTTTAAAGTTGTTTGGCATCAAAAATACGAATTCGATTTCTGAAATTTTATGGGGTCCCCCCCTTGAAAATTTTTTTTAGTTCCGGCTTATATGGGAATTTCATGTGTGACCGGACCGTTCAGTCTATATTTCCGGAACCATACAAGCGATCCGTGCGAACTTTTACAGACATCTGTGGTGATAATATAGCTATCATTTGGGACTAAGTTTGTGAAAATCGGCCCAACCATTTCCGAGAAACTGATATGAGTTTGGTAGTTATGAAAGATGGCCGCTTTCCCCGGGCACTTCCGGAACCGTCTATGGTGGTCAATGTAATCAACGAAAGTTTGTTTGGCCGTCGGTGACCTAGAACTGCAAAGTTAAGTTATTTGAGAGACATTTTAGCGAAATTTTTACCTTTTTTGTTTCCATCGGAGTATCGGTTTGAATCAGAATTTGCTATGTGATCGCACGCCACAACCCGTAACTCCGGAACCGGAAGTCGGTTGGGATAGAATTTAATAGCCATTTACGGGGACGCAACATCTTTCATTTGAGACTAAGTTTGGTTGATTCGGTCTAGCCATCTCCGAGAAACCGATGTGACTGTTAGTCTGAATTTGGATATCTCCGCCGGGGCTTCCGGAACCGATGATGGTGGCCAATGTGACCAAAGAGACTTTGAATGGCTGTTAATGACCTAGTACTACAAATCGAAGCAGTTGTGGTCACATTTTGGAAAAATTTTCACCATTATACATTCATTGCAGAATTTCTTAAAATCGACATTTTCTGCGTGATCGTACTCATCACCCTGTAATTCCGGAACCGTAAGTCGGATCCATTAGAAATTCAATAGCAGCCTATGGGAACGTTGCACCTTTCATTTGGGACTAAGTTTGTAAAAATCGGTTCATCCATCTCTGAGAAAAGTGAGTGAGATTGTGTTCGCGTACACACACACACAGACGCACATACACACACATACATACACACACATACATACACACAGACATTTGCCGAACTCGACGAACTGAATCGAATGGTATATGTCACTCGGCCCTCCGGGCCTCCGTTAAAAAGTCGGTTTTCAGAGCAATTGCAATACCTTTCTATTGAGAAAGGCAAAAACATATTGTATTTCATCAATAAGAACGACGCCATATTTGACAAAAAAAATTGCCTATACATTACATCTAATCAGGAGTCCGGTCTCAACCGGCACAGAATTATTGAACATTAGAAAAACTGCAAAAATTGTATGATTTGTAGCATACAGCAGAAATGATTTTTAAAAATAGGGGGTTTTACGGACAAAATATCCCAAAACTCTAACTTCCGCATTCTTCAAGAAACAGATGTATTATCATTTAAAAACTAAGATTGCTCCCTTTGAAAATAAATGAAGTGTAATTTTCTAAATGCTAGTTCGAAAGTTCTAGCTTTAATATATTTTCCTCTAATATTTTGCCAAACAGCCAATGGCAAAAACTTCAATTGAAGTGAACGGGGGTCAAACTATGTGGTATTTGGCAACAAAAGCTTCAAAAAAGCTACAAAATAGTCTTGCATGAAAAATATTAGGACCTGATTTGGTAGAAAATTATAGTAAATTTGAATGGAAGTACGCGAAAAAAAGTTATGTAGCATTATGGTATATTTCACCCTAAGGAGGAAAATTTGGTAAACACCAAAATTTCTCACTAGGGTGAAAATTTGTTGGTAAAACCAGTCTTTGTACTTGAGGGCACAAATCTTTATTTCTTACACAGTTGCGTTTTGGCTTCGCCTCATCAGAATCCGACACTAACTTTTTGTCGGAATAGATTAGCGCCGGCTTGACGCAAATCCATTAAAACTAAAACACACTTTGTGTTTCAATCGAACGACTGATTAAACGTGGTGTCCCGTCCGAGCAGAAGTTCTGCTTATGCCGATGAGACACAGTGAAGCCGAGACTTGTCTTGGCTTAGCAGGCCTATGTGAAAGCACTATGCTATATTTCACCATAAGGAGGAAAATTTGGTAAACACCAACATTTCTTACTAGGGTGATCACGTTTGATCACGTGTTTACCAAATTGATATCGAAAACGATTCATAATTCCACGATTTCCAACAGAAATCGAGAGAAGTGATTCACTTTTAAATTGGATTTAAGAGTAAACATTAGGGTGACAATGATTTATATGAAAAAAAAATTCACAACCTACACCCCCTAGCGTCGTTTCAAATCATGAAAAAATGACACTGTCCAAATTTGAGCGAAATCGGTTAACCCTAACCCCTCCCCCAACGAGCTTAAAGTTTGTATGGGATATTTGGCCAAAATGTATGGGGAAACACTCACAGTTCACATTATCGCCCCTAGAGGTCGCTGCAAACGTCCGAACACGGATCTAGGAAGGAGTTAAGGAGTTTTGAAGATATGCCGAACAAGTTTGTCAAAGACTGCAAGACAATCCAACCAACCGTTAAAGAGTTATTAACGTATAAAGTTCCCACTGAGACGTCCAAAAAATTGTTTCAAAATCGTTCAACATGGGTCCAACGATGGACGTTTGTTGAACAGTTATTTGGACGTTGTCCAAATTGGTCCAACGAACGTCCTTCATTGGACGAGTTTGAAACCAACCGTTCTTAGAGGGTTGGATACTGCTGCTTAACATTCGCAAAGGGCGTACTCCGCTTATCTCATATATGTGACTCACATGCAAAGGTGGGGCAAGGTTAGGAAAAACTCATATATCTTTGAAACGACGAGAGATAGAAAGTTATGATGTTCCACAAAGTTGTAGAGAAATAAAAGGACTTTTTGGTTTCACTGGAAAGTTTCAGGATTTCTCCGCATGGTGGCGGTAATGAGCCAAGCAATTTAAAGGGAATGCTACTATCTGTACAACGCTAAGAGATAGAGCATTTGGATGTTATACAAAGTTGTAGAGTAGCAAAAAATACTTTATTCTTTTATTTGAAAAATGCAAAATTCCACTACCTGGTGGCGCCAGTGAGCAAAATTAATTCAAGGTAATTCGCCTATGTATACAATGGTAAGAGATAGTGCAATCTGACGTTCTACGAAGTTGTAGAACAATTCAAAGGTTTTCGTGTATAAATATAATTTAGGCCGCATAGTGGTGCTAACATCCTTATATTATCGAGAATTTGAATTTTGCTTTGTGCGACTATTCCGGCAAGGAAGGATCGTCTCCTGAACCGGCTGGGTAGTGTCCATGGATGCCAAAGGTACTGGTAAACTACATTTTTTTCGGTATATTTACATTTGCACAAGCCGTACAGCCCACTACCGCGACTCATCGATACAGCTCATGCCAGAACGGTAGCCATACCGAGTACATTTTCCCGTAGAGCAGTAGAATACATTTTTGTTTTGCTGCTGTACTCCGACTGCTCGGTGAGAGTGTGACGTAGTAAAGTTTGTTCTCTCGCTTTGTACATTTTTCTCTGCATAGTCAAAGGGACAGGCCCACACACGAAAGCGATGATGCCGGTCGTGGCGTAAACGAACCGCATTTATTGTAGTCGTTTTTTATTGAAAATATTGATTAGATTAAAAATATTAAAAAGTGTAAAATAAGGAAAGAGAAGCTGTACCGCCCGCGTCTGGTGGCTGTACTGGGGGCAGTATTTCTTTGTCATGTTACTGCTTTGCTTACAGACTTCCGTACAGCGCTGGGTGTCATGCAATAGCGAACGACAGCAGCGTCAAAAGAGAAATGAGAATGTAGGCAGAAAAAATACAGCCCCAGAAAAGGTAAGCATTTTGCATCCTTGGTAGTGTCATTTTGTTTTATGCGTTTCATCGCCCATGTTGCTTGCTATCGCCGCAGAGATGTGGTGTATGTTGTTGCCGTTGTCGCCTCGAGACGTGCCATGTGCTGCGAACCCAACTCAATTGATATTGGTTATACGAGTATGGGACTGATACTTCGGCAGTAAGCAAAGGGTGCTAGGGCAATTTGAATGCCGGATGGACAATAGTCAAATTAGATTCCAGCTCCGAGCAGCTTTTTAGGCACCTGTGCAAATTCTTAGCTCGATCTCTGAAACTATATTTTTGCACCTACTGTTTAAATTTTACATGGGATTTTGTGTGGGAAAATTAACTTTCATAAAATAATTCCTCCAGGAGTTGCCCATTGCTTCATAAAAATAAATCGTTATGTGACATTTATAGGAAATTCAACATAGAAACAAAGTCTCGAAAACCACAAAACGATTTGACGCTTGAGAAAAAAGTTATTAAACAGAAACCGATTGATGCTCTGACGATTGATAAAAAAATCATTTTTTCTAGCACCACTGCTGTTGTTGTCCAATTATATGAAATTTTGTTTTGATTTACTCTTAATGTGTCTAAATCATTTATCCATACTGTTTGGCCACCTTGCAAGGGTTTTGAGAGATAAATTGAGGCTTCTTTTGTACATAATAAGAGAAAGTTAAAAATTTTGTATATAATTAGACTGTCATCAGCAATGATGCTATCAAAAGTGAAATTTTCATCGACCTTCAGAGCATCAATCGGTTTTTGATTAATAACTTTTTCAACAAGCCTCAGATCGTTTCGCGGTCTTCTAGACTTTATTTCCTTGATAAATTTCCTATAAAAATCATCTATTTATTTTTAGGAAATAAAGGAGTATTTTGCAAAAGACGATTTCCTCATACGAAATCCCATGTAAACTTTAAACAGTGGGCGCAAAAATATAGTTTCACCGATCGAGCTAAAAATTTGCCGAGGGAGCTAAATGGATCCCAATAAGTTACTCTGAGTAAAATTTTATTTTTTTCATATAACCATGTCTCATGTCTCTCTGTCTAATGGTCAATTTTTCATCACATCTGGTACCACACATAACTTCCTAACTGGACAATACAAATCAATACTTTGGAATGGTAGTCCATGTGAGATCATGAAAACATGGATTACCATTCCAAAGTACTAAGTAACTCAACAGTGACATTATTTTAAGGACCCCAAAGTAGGCTATTTAAATACCAATACCGCGGCGGAACCCTTTATTCAATGAAGCTCCATTTTTATCGTGACTAACGACTTACCTTTCAATATACGGGCCCTTTTAAAAGTTTCGGTAGGAAAGTCGTGTAAGGTTTGGTACGCTTATATCTTTTGCTGTGCTGCATATAATTAATAATTTTTTTTTGCCATTTTGTCGAAAATAAGTAGAACAATGTTGTCAAAACGAAAAACTGTTTTGAAAAATTATTCGCAAACTGCTCGGAAAATTTAAGCTCATCTCGGTCAGACCCGTCAATATGATGCACCAACTGAACACTTAAATGATGAAAAAATTTAAATATAAAGGGCGAACACGAAATTATTGCGACACCGAAAAAGTCATGCCAATTTTCTTATAATGTTTAAAATCAAACCAAAATTTTAGGGTAGTTTTATATATATATATATTTACTTCAAAAATCAAAAGAAAAGTTAATCGATGGAGCCTTGAGTGTAAAATTGAACGCATTTTCGCTTAATGCCCTCCATCAAAGTCTTTACAGTGTCATCCGGTACCAGTTTCTCAGTTTTTTTTTCCATTTTCTTAACATGTCCTTCTCGTCATTGACTGTCTTCTTTCTCTTCCGAAGTTCCCGCTTTATTAATTGCTCAGTACTGCTCCACCGGGCGCAGCTCCGGACAGTTTGGCGGATTCATGTCCTTTGGAACAAAATGAACAGAATTGGCCTCATACCACTCCAGGACACTTTTAGAATAGTTACATGATGCCAATTCTGGCCAAAATAGCGGAGCTTCGTCGTGCTGCTGCAAGAACGGCAAAAGGCGCTTCTCGAGGCACTCAGATTTGTAGATCACGCCATTCACTGTGCCCTTTGTCACGAAAGGCTCCGTCCTCAGTCCGCAAGAGCAGATGGCCTGCCAAATGAGATATTTGGAGGCGAACTTCGACATTTTCTTCTTCTTAAATTTGTCGTCCACATAGAACTTGCTCTTGCCGTTGAAAAACTCCAACCCCGGAATTTGCTTAAAATCGGCTTTTATATACGTTTCGTCATCCATCACACAGCAGCCATATTTTGTCAGCATCTTCTCGTAGAGCTTCCGTGTCCGAGTTTTAGCCGTCGATTGTTGCCGCTCATCGCGGTTTGGGAAGTTCTGTACCTTGTATGTATGTAGTCCAGCTCTCTTCTTTGCATTCTGGAAGTAGCTCTGCGACATGCCTTAATGGCTTTAATCATCCGCTTCCTTTCCCTCCGTCTTTTTGTTCTCCGGTCACGGTTTTCTTCCAGCTCCTTTGCCGTGGTCCAACGTCAACCGCTCCTGGAACCGCTGCAACACTCTGGAGACGGTTGAATGATGAATGTTAAACATTTTTCCCAACTGCCGGTGCGACAGGCCAGGAAATTCCAGGTGTTTGGAAAGAATTTATTCTCTCGACTCGCGTTGGTTCACTTCCATTTTTGTTGAATCGAAAAACACGATTTCGAGTTTGACAGCATGTAAACAATACACATCAATGAGAAAGTGTGCAAAATTTGGTTGATTTTTACCTAAAGTTATGCCCTATTGAATGTGTCGCAATAATTTCGTGTTCGCCCTTTAGGTCATTTTGTGTTGAACTGTTTAGAGCGTACAGGGTCCTCAAAGGGCTGTACAATATCGAGAAGGAATTATTTGTGAGCTGAACATGGCTGGTGGATGAATCTGTTTGTGTTAGCAGAGGCAATTATTTTCATTTCTGATTAGAGGGTAGCATACACGATGAAAACCGGATTTTAAAACATTGCTCTCCGGCGTGACCATTTTCCAGGATGGTGTGTTGCCTAATATCCATGCCATTCTGCCGTCAGGCGAAACAGTGCCGAGAAAACCAGAACCTGCCCTTTTCAAGACGACCATTGATGATGAGTTTTGATTTGATATTCCTTCTCTCTCTTATGTTGGCGCATCATATTTTTTTAAATTAAGCTACGACTTCGTTGAAAACAACACACGCTTTCCTAACCATTGGTTTACTTTATTATGAAAGACACAAGAGGTAGGCCATGCTGGTTTCTTGGGAGACATAATAATGGTTGAGGTCTGGAAGCATAGATCAATTTTGAAGTTCTGCGGACGACCTTCGTTGCAAACTGCTTTCGGGGAGCTTTCCAACCGGTGGATTTACGAACTGTTTGGCACGGGTCATAGCACGAAAAATTCTACTCCGCTACTGCCGATGCTAGCTAGTAGCATAACGACGGTCAAATGAGTGATGAGGAAAACCGACCGACCGTTATATAGTCGCGCGAATTTGCACTAGTATCGCTCATTCGCTCGTTTTCGCGTCATGTTTCTTTCCATTCCATTCTGCTACTAATACTAGTATGAACAAAATGAATATACGTCTTTCCCTCACCTTCCATCTAGTGACCAGTATTGCCACACTGCTTTTTACAATAGCCTTCCAACAATTTTTTCAGCAAATGTTGCAGATTGGAGAGAAAAAAAAAACCTTTTAGAATTCCAAAAATATTCCCAAAAAACTATGTAGGGTATTTTCGATTGAGATGCCGCACTCTCTATATCTCGTATATAGGGTCAATTTTATACGGCAATATGAAATTGTGAGTTTGTCTTTCGGGGAACTACAACACTAGATATGTAAAATAATCCTTATTATTAACTCACGAAAATTGTATTAATGATTTTGTGCGTCCAGTTGCATCATGCCCAAGTAATAACTGAAGTTTTATAGCAAGCTACAAGTGCAATCTAAGTTTTATCAGTGGCTATAAAACTATCATAAAACCACAATTGTTACTAGGGTGGAGCGCCGAAATTTTTTCAGCACCACATTAAAATTTCGTTTTTCTTAAATCGTTTGTTTTTTTTGTTAATCATGTATCGGTTGAATAGATTGGACCTTTTAGAAGGCATTCTGATCATGAGCACGGTCGGAAAATATCGTCGTGCGGCATCTCTACCATACAATTGGGAGAGATGCCAATCAAAATTACGAGTGATATGCCGCACTCGATTGTGGAGGATGCATAGCTAATATATATTTTCCACCTCGTAATGTCATTTAATGATAATTTGCGTCAGGTACGGGTTCTGGATATACCTTATCCAGAACCCGTACCTGACGCAAATTATCATTAAATGACATCCACAGTTACATATAGGATTATGAATCAATTATCTATATATTTAAACGGGCGATATGTATCTGAGTAATAGTTACTTCGGTTTATTCTTTAAAGTTTCAGGCACTAACATCAACGAGAGGTAAAAAATGCTTTTGTTCACTATTTTTCAGTTTGTGATCACGGTGCGACGCCTCACCCGCAGAGACATGCCGCCTCTCCCGCAATGATCTTTTTTAAAAATGCTCATTGAAATTTAATGATTTGTTTATGTCAAATTTCATCATATATTGAATGATTTACTTTGATGCAGGACCGCTTTTTAGAAATGTGCGGCATCTCTCCCCAAATTATCCTATGCACAGAAGACGGCAAAGGAGTATTCACATTGTTTTGCCATAATATTTCAATAAAATTCAAACAGTATTTCCACAGAGAATACTAACATACTAACTGCAGGAGAAGCAATTTTCTTTTAAAAGTAAATAAGTAATTAAACCAAACATGGATGGGTAACGTCTGTGACACATCGGACATGTTGTTTGAAGTCTAGTGATATTCAACAGAATCTTTAGATTGGAAATAACATGTTTGAATGGAAATTTTCAAATTATTCTTTATTATAATTATAGTGGTTCGGAAAAGAGTGTAGGTTACTAACCAGTTATAATTGTATCATGTGTTGTGTTTTGCAGATTTCAAATTAAACCACTGGATCAATCAAATGAAAAAAATATGAAAAGTCCGAAATATATCTCCCACTTTCTACATTCATGTTTTTTACCATACCCGCCAAAACTTATTAAAATGCCCGAAGTAAGTGTCACTCCGGTTATGTCACAGACATTACCCACCCATCTTTTTTATTCAAAAAAAAAATTCAGAACAGTTTAGAAGGAGCCCCCATCCACTGGTAAAGTTTGGTTTTGTTCTCCTCCACAGTCGTTATCGTTAGAAAAATTCGGAGGTCAAAAACACTTCAAGGCCTCAAGGGAAACTTTTATTTAAAAAAATGTTCCCAAAATTTGGTCCTTCAGAACATTCATTTTACATTATAGATATTTTTGGAGGGACGGATCGGATCCAGAAAAAAAAATTCGGGAGGGTTTGTGAAATTTCGATTCGATACCTATATTTTGCTTTGACATAAAATCTCGATGTTTCATGCGTTTTGAAATCTTTCGGCGTCAAGAATTATAATTAAATTCCGATTAAAAACGGTTTTAATCCATCTAACAGTGTGATGATACATTTCTTATAACTCTTATTGCTTTCTTCGGGTATTATATCGATTAAGAACATTTAGAACTTGTTGCTTCGCGATGTTTTTGATAACGCATACTACATGGGATAGTGGCAGGACTCAGAGAATCGCTAAAATTAGCATAGGACAATATCAGTGCAAGAAATCTTAAAGGTCAAACCAATTCAATGGAAAAGCGGAAAAATGGCCCATATAATAGAAATAAACACGAATTATTGCTAATGCTCCGTTAATAACATATATAAATTCTTCAATCAATGCATTGTGTAGCGAAAACTGAATTTTCCTAAAGGGGTTATATATGTTGTGCTGAGTCAAAAAATTCGAAAAAGAAATTTTCGAATAGATTTGCAGTTTATACTCGTTAGGGTTTACTCAAATTCCCAACGCGGATGAGAACTAAGCATTGAAATTTCAGCTCTTGATATCTCACTATCCTGAAGTGCATGCGTGCATAGTTCAAACTTTAGTTCGATATCGACTTTTTCTAAAAATAACTTCCCAGTAGTATCTTTGATTTGAATTATTATCCCTAATCCTATGGCCAAAGAACAAATAAAAAACTCTCGAAAACAGTTAGGGAAAATCATTATCATTACTGGAATTTTCTTTTTCACGAAACTTTTCGATAACCTTTCGTCACTTCTATTAAAATAACCTTTCTATTTGAGAAAGGCAAAATTTCATTTACTATAAATTTACTTTTTTATTTCGACTATGTTAGTCACATTTTTGCCTTTCTCATATAGAAAGGTTATGCAATCACTCTGAAAAACGTCAACCTAATCCCGGCCCGGAGGGCCGAGTGTCATATCCCATTCGATTCAGTTCGTCGAGATCGGAAAAGTTTGTATGTGTGT
Source organism: Topomyia yanbarensis (assembly GCF_030247195.1). Classification (NCBI taxonomy): domain Eukaryota; kingdom Metazoa; phylum Arthropoda; class Insecta; order Diptera; family Culicidae; genus Topomyia; species Topomyia yanbarensis. Next base: position 126,833,397 of record NC_080670.1, on the reverse strand, counting down.
GTGTATGTATGTATGCGTGTGTGTATGTGTGTGTATGTATGTATGCGTGTGTGTATGTGTGTATGTATGTGCGTATGTGTCAAATAATGTCACTCATTTTTCTCAGAGATGGCTGGACCGATTTGCCCAAACTTAGTCTCAAATGAAAGGTGCAACCTTCCCATCGGCTGCTATTGAATTTGGGATCGATCGGAATTCTGGTTCCGGAATTCCGGGTTTCAGAGTGCGGCCACACAGAAATTTCTCATATAAAGTATAGGAAAAATTAAAAATAGAATTTTTATTTTTGATGCTAAATGTGTTCAAGGTGCATGAAACGTCGAGATTTGATGCAAACTCGAAAAAAATTTGACGAGGATTCACTTTTTTGGATTTTGGCACATTTTTGCCTTTCTCATATAGAAAGATTATGCAATCACTCTGAAAAACGTCAACCTAATTTTTTTTTCGACTCGCATAAGGTTTCTGGTTTTTAACAGGGGCGTAGTTGATGGTTTACGGAGAGGGGTTACACCCCCCCCCCCTCTACTGTTCACTCCCCTCCTTTAAAAATCTCCTTAAATCACCGCTCAGACCACCACCCCATCCAGCCCTCATACCCCTACCTTTCAACCCCATCATCTTTAAACCACCACTATATCACAAAGCATACCAATTTAAGCTGGGGAGTCGTTCGTTCATGGGACTTTCGCCCTCCTCACATATCCACCCCCGCATGACAAAATGAGTTAGCAAGCAGATAACATTGATCTAATGCTGATTAGGCTAATGGAATATGATATTTTTTTGTTTCAAGTGTTTCACCGTCGACACGTAGCTCATCAAGTTCATGGCTGACATGCAATTGTGTATAAGTGCAAAGTGTACTAAGAATGTAATGGACATTTCCACAATTATGTTGAACATAAAAAGCCTCCGTGCCATAGTTTAGAGAAATGAGAAAGGCACAATTGCACCGCTAGGTGGATTAAAACAGGTTGGATTAAAACATTTTAACGACATTCAATTAGCTAGAGATTACTGGGTAAGGAAAGTTATGAAAATAAGAGCCATAGTACTAAAGTGAGAGCAAGCATGTGAAGTAAACAGATCGGAAAACTAGAAGTGGCAGGGTCGGTTGTCACGGTAAAGATAGACTTGTCTGCCTATACCAGGACACCTGCTAGTGAACTCGGGTGGTTCGTAGTTATGCTGCCTAAGCTCGACCCTCATTAGCAGAAGACACAGATTAAGCCCGTACGATATTAAGCCTGTTCTAATAACCCTGCCACTTCTAGTTTTCCGATCTGTTTACTTCACATCCTTGCTCTCACTTGAGTACTATGGCCAGTGCTGGGAAAATCACCGAAAATCAAAAATCATCATAATTATCACTGCTGATCATGCAGTGCTATGATCACAACCATAAAAAATCGCTAGTGATTTTCTCTGAAGCGATAATGTGCTAGCAAAAAATCATTGCAACAAAATCACCGCCTGTGATCACGGCCTGATTATGATTTTTTTTTTGATCAGGATTATGAAGTTGAGAAAATCAGGTACGATAGAAAAGATTCAAAATCAGGGTTGTTGGTATTGTACATGATTATTGTAAGAAACTCCTTATGATGATGATTTAGCCAAATGATTTTGGGAGTGAGAGCGATCCAGCACACATGTAGGGATGCAAAATAATCCAAATGCTAACGATTTCAGCTTTTCGGGAATGTGTTTTATATTGAAGGACAAGTTGTTGGTAGTTGAAAACAATAGTTTTGGACATTTTCAATGCACAGGGGGGGTCCGCCGATGTGCCAAAATGGATTTTTTTTCAACTTTTCGGGAAAGTGTTTCATATTGAAGGACAAGTTGTTGGTAGTTGAAAATCAATAGTTTTGGACATTTTCAATGCAGGGGGGGTCCGCCGATGCGCTAAAATTGAATTTTTTCAACTTTTCGGGAAAGTGTTTTATATTGAAGGACAAGTTGTTGGTAGTTGAAAACAATAGTTTTGGACATTTTCAATGCACAGGGGGGTCCGCCGATGTGCCAAAATGGAATTTTTTTCAACTTTTCGGGAAAGTGTTTCATATTGAAGGACAAGTCGTTGGTAGTTGAACATCAATAGTTTTTGACATTTTCAATGCAGGGGGGTCCGCCGATGCGCTAAAATTGAATTTTTTAACTTTTCGGGAAAGTGTTTTATATTGAAGGACAAGTTGTTGGTAGTTGAAAATCAATAGTTTTGGACATTTGCAATGCACAGGGGGGTCCGCCGATGTGCCAAAATGGATTTTTTTTCAACTTTTCGGGAAAGTGTTTCATATTGAAGGACAAGTCGTTGGTAGTTGAAAATCAATAGTTTTGGACATTTTCAATGCACAGGGGGTCCGCCGATGAGCTAAAATTGAATTTTTTAACTTTTCGGGATAGTGTTTTATATTGAAGGACAAGTTGTTGGTAGTTGAAAATCAATAGTTTTGGACATTTTTAATGCACAGGGGGTCCGCCGATGCGCTAAAATAGAATTTTTTCAACTTTTCGGGAAAGTGTTTTATATTGAAGTACAAGTTGTTGGTAGTTGAAAACAATAGTTTTGGACATTTTCAATGCACAGGGGGTCCGCCGATGTGCAAAATGGAATTTTTTCAACTTTTCGGGAAAGTGTTTCATATTGAAGGACAAGTCGTTGGTAGTTGAAAATCAATAGTTTTTGACATTTTCAATGCAGGGGGGGTTCGCCGATGCGCTAAAATTGAATTTTTTAACTTTTCGGGAAAGTGTTTTATATTGAAGGACAAGTTGTTGGTAGTTGAAAATCAATAGTTTTGGACATTTTTAATGCACAGGGGGTCCGCCGATGCGCTAAAATAGAATTTTTTCAACTTTTCGGGAAAGTGTTTTATATTGAAGGACAAGTTGTTGGTAGTTGAAAACAATAGTTTTGGACATTTTCAATGCACAGGGGGGTCCGACGATGTGCAAAATGGAATTTTTTCAACTTTTCGGGAAAGTGTTTCATATTGAAGGACAAGTCGTTGGTAGTTGAAAATCAATAGTTTTTGACATTTTCAATGCAGGGGGGGTTCGCCGATGCGCTAAAATTGAATTTTTTTAACTTTTCGGGAAAGTGTTTTATATTGAAGGACAAGTTGTTGGTAGTTGAAAATCAATAGTTTTGGACATTTTTAATGCACAGGGGGTCCGCCGATGCTCTAAAATGGAATTTTTTCAACTTTTCGGGAAAGTGTTTTATATTGAAGGACAAGTTGTTGGTAGTTGAAAACAATAATTTTGGACATTTTCAATGCACAGGGGGGTCCGCCGATGTGCCAAAATGGAATTTTTTTCAACTTTTCGGGAAAGTGTTTCATATTGAAGGACAAGTCGTTGGTAGTTGAAAATCAATAGTTTTGGATATTTTCAATGCACAGGGGGTCCGCCGATGCGCTAAAATTGATTTTTTTAACTTTTCGGGAAAGTGTTTTATATTGAAGGACAAGTTGTTGGTAGTTGAAAATCAATAGTTTTGGACATTTTTAATGCACAGGGGGTCCGCCGATGTGCTAAAATTGAATTTTTCAACTTTTCGGGAAAGTGTGTTATATTGAAGGACAAGTTGTTGGTAGTTGAAAATCAATAGTTTTGAACATTTTCAATGCACAGGGGGTCCGCCGATGTGCCAAAATGGAATTTTTTTCAACTTTTCGGGAAAGTGTTTCATCTTGAAGCACAAGTTGTTGGTAGTTGAAAATCAATAGTTTTGGACATCCGCCGCCGCCGATGCATCAAAATGGATTTTTTTTTTTCAACTTTTCGGGAAAGTGTTTTATATTGATGGACAAGTTGTTGGTAGTTGAAAATCAATACTTTTGGACACTTTCAATGCACAGGGGGGTCCGCCGATGCGTCAAAATTGAATTTTTTGGAAGATTTGTCAGCCCCTGATTTTATCAACTTTTTAACCCGTTTTTGTCAGCCTCATATTAACATATGTTTGATAAGCTCTAGCAGACGAACCAAGTCCAATTCGTGCAAATCCTTTCTTGAGCATATTTTCCGTGCCTTAGAGTTTTTTTTAATTTTGTGCTGGAAGACCTCCTCAAGTGAAATTTATACAGAATCAGAAAAAGTTATAAGCCTATGTTTAGGGACTATAGAAGAATACATTAACAGCTTCGGTTTATAATAGTAAATTAAGTGTTTATTATAGTAAATTAAGAGTAAAAACGAAATTAAAGTTTGTTTTGCTATTGTTAGGATTATATTGATTTGTAGACAGAGCTGCGCTAAATAAATTTAAGTGTTGGATACGTTGTACATAAAAACGTATTGAGTCCAAAAATACGTCTGTTGAACTTTTTTTTTCATAAGTAGTTCGTCGGGATAATGACGGATATCAATATTTTTATCACTACACTCAAGAACTACGATCACGCAACTTCAAATTTGAAACTGTTCGATGTTTTACATATGGCACAAGTACCTCCAAAGTCATTGAAAAGAACTTTTGGAAAATCAAGATTGAACGTGAAATCTAAAGAGCTAAAATTGGCGTAAAGTCACCCCCACAAGGGGGCTATTTTACGTCAAATTTTTTTTTCACAAAATCATGTTAACTCCTTGATTTATTGTTATGGATTATGCTCGTTATTTATGTGTGAAAGCAAATGAATGTAGTGTTCGTAAAAATAAAAGGATGTGTTCAAAAACTGCGTATCACGCATCCAATAACCTTGTTTTGGAGAGTCGATAAGTCCTACAATGAAAAAAAGCAAGCCGAGAAAAAAATCTTTACATGATATACTTGATATTGATGATATTGAGCCTTAAGAATTAGACCACCTTGTTTTAGTATTTTTCTAAAAATAGTTTTAATTGTGTTACGGAGTGCAAAGGCTTTTCCAACAGAAACGTTTTAATGGTCAGGTCAGTTCGGAAAATAGTTTTTAGAGGTGCGCCGCCTCTAATTTTTACCTACAATCGGCGGCGGCGGGGCGCACGCCCCTAATATTTTTTCTTTCTTTTTAATAAATCGAAGCTATTAAAATATTCTTCTATCGTCCCTAGACATAGCCTTGTAATCCTTAAGGATTATTTCGTAAAAATTTCCCTTAAGGGGGTCTTCCAGCTCATAATTTAAAATAAATGATTTTTTGGTTTTTGCTAATTTTGCATCTCTAAGACAAGAAAAATATGCTCCAGAAAGGATTTACTATTTTGCCAATTATAGAACCTCGTCCTTCACATAGTGAAAAAATCATCTTTTTAAAAACAAATCTACTTTGGAAATTTGTTTGAGGTCTGTCTCCTTTGCTTAAACAATTATCAAAAGCCCCTACTGTTTAATATTTGTAATACATTGACAGACCCCAAGCTCATTTAAAATGTCAACAATTGAATTTTACCTGCCAACAACTTTCCCTTCACTATAAAACACTCCCAAAAAGTTGAAATCATTCCCAATTACATACTTCGACAGAGTCTCCTGTTAATTGAAAATGTACAAACTATTGTTTTTAACAGCCCTCAACTGGCCCTTTAATATAAAACACTCCCAAAAAGTTGAAAAAAATTCCATTTTGATGCATCGGCGGACCCCCCTGTGCATTGAAAATGTCCAAAACTATTGATTTTCAACAGCCCTCAACTTGCCTTTCAATATAAAACACTTTCCCAAAAAGTTGAAAAAAATCCATTTTGACACATCGGCGGACTCCCCTGTGCATTGGAAATGTCCAAAACTATTGATTTTCAACAGCCCTCAACTTGCCTTTCAATATAAAACACTTTCCCAAAAAGTTCAAAGAAATTCCATTTTGATGCATCGGCGGACCCCCCTGTGCATTGAAAATGTTCAAAACTATTGATTTTCAACAACCCTCAACCTGCCTTTCAATATAAAACACTTTCTCGAAAAGTTGAAAAAAAATCCATTTTGATGCATCGGCGGACCCCTTGTGCATTGAAAATGTCCAAAACTATTGATTTTCAACAGCCCTCAACTTGCCTTTCAATATAAAACACTTTCCCAAAAAGTTCAAAAAAATTCCATTTTGATGCATCGGCGGACCCCCCCTGTGCATTGAAAATGTTCAAAACTATTGATTTTCAACAACCCTCAACCTGCCTTTCAATATAAAACACTTTCCCGAAAAGTTGAAAAAAAAAATCCATTTTGATGCATCGGCGGACCCCCTGTGCATTGAAAATGTCCAAAACTATTGATTTTCAACAGCCCTCAACTTGCCTTTCAATATAAAACACTTTCCCAAAAAGTTGAAAAAAATTCCATTTTGACACATCGGCGGACCCCCCTCTGCATTGAAAATGTCCAAAACTATTGATTTTTAACAGCCCTCAACTTGCCTTTCAATATAAAACACTTTCCCAAAAAGTTGAAAAAATTCCATTTTGACACATCGGCGGACCCCCCTCTGCATTGAAAATGTCCAAAACTATTGATTTTCAACAGCCCTCAACTTGCCTTTCAATATAAAACACTTTCCCAAAAAGTTGAAAAAAAATTCCATTTTGATGCATCGGCGGACCCCCCCTGTGCATTGAAAATGTTCAAAACTATTGATTTTCAAAAGCCCTCAACTTGCCTTTCAATATAAAACACTTTCCCAAAAAGTTGAAAAAAAAATCCATTTTGACACATCGGCGGACCCCCCTGTGCATTGAAAATGTCCAAAACTATTGTTTTCAACAGCCCTCAACTTGCCTTTCAATATAAAACACTTTCCCAAAAAGTTGAAAAAAAATCCATTTTGACACATCGGCGGATCCCCCTGTGCATTGAAAATGTCCAAAACTATTGTTTTCAACAGCCCTCAACTTGCCTTTCAATATAAAAACTTTTCCCAAAAAGTTGAAAAAAATTCCATTTTGATGCATCGGCGGATCTCCCTGTGCATTGAAAATGTTCAAAACTATTGATTTTCAAAAGCCCTCAACTTGCCTTTCAATATAAAACACTTTCCCAAAAAGTTGAAAAAAAATCCATTTTGACACATCGGCGCCCCCCCCTGTGCATTGAAAATGTCCAAAACTATTGATTTTCAACAGCCCTCAACTTGCCTTTCAATAAAAAAACACTTTCCCAAAAAATCGAAAATAATTCCATTTTGACACATCGGCGCCCCCCTGTGCATTGAAAATGTCCAAAACTATTGATTTTCAACAGCCCTCAACTTGCCTTTCAATATAAAACACTTTCCCAAAAGGTTGAAAAAAATTTCAGCTTGGCTCATTGACACCCCTAACATATCCATAATGTTCGAAAATAGATAATGATCATTGATCCAAGAATTAAATCAAATCGCAATCATGGCTGATAATGCTCACTTGTGATTTTTTCCGAATTGCTCGCTGCAGATAGAATCATGCCGTGATTACCCTCTCAATTATCAAATTCAACCACAGATCAAAATCACCACTGATAGAGGGCAAGAAAAAATCGGTAGTGATTTTTGTGAGATGATCTTTTGATAGTTAAGAGAGTGATCACGGCATGATTCTATCAGCAGTGAGAATTTTCGAAAAAATCATAAGCGATAATTATCAGCCACGATTGCGGTTTGATTTTTTTTTAATTATGATTTTCCCAGCACTGACTATGGCTCTAATTTCCATAACTTTCCCTACCCAGTAATCTCTATTCTGTTATGATAAATCTCTTCTACTGTTCATAAATAATAAAATGTACATTTTATCCAAAGCTTGAGTTTGTGAAGCTCACAATAGAAAGTGATTTTAAAAAAATAGATTAAGGAACATTTCGTAAATATCATTTTATAACTTGATATACTCCCTACACTTCATGATAGTAATAAAGTTGTTTTAAATGATAGTCTCAACAAATTCGCTAAAGACACGAACTCTGTTACAATTTTTTTTAAAAATTATTTCTCCACAATATTAAAACTTCAAAGATGGCGTTAAGTTTTAATATTGTAAGTTTTCATCAAACTTCCACCAAATCGAATTTCTGGCCACGCCACTGACTCCAAGTAAGTAGAAACAAAGTCGTTCAACACTCGTCCCCAAGAAACTTCTTCGAATACTGCCTATCAATTATAATACATTGAAGACCCGTTTTGATCAGGCCCCGATTTAGTCTGCCCCCATTTTATCAACCTCATGTTTGATGGACTCTAGCAGACGAACAAGGCTGAACGCTATTGAGAGTAAGAACTTTAAAATGAAATTGAAAACTTTTTTCGAATTTCGGCCTTAGCACAACATATATTTATTTAACCTCTTTGGGAAAATTTAGTTTTCCCCACGCAATACCTTGATGGAAGAATTTGGATATGTTGTCAATAGAGCAATAATTCGTCTGTATATCTATTTTATGGGCCATTTTCCGCTTATTCGTTTATTTGGTTTAGCATTTGAGATTTCAAGCACTATGTTGTCCTATGCTGCTTTGAACGATTCTCTGAGTCCTGCCACTATCCCATGTAGTATGTGTTAACAAAAACATCGCGAAGCATCAAGTTATAAATGTTCTCTATCTATATTATATACGAAGAGAGTGATAAGAGTTATACAAAATGTATCATCACACTGTTAGGTGGATTAAAAACGTTTTTATATGAAAGTTCTCATAACTTCGAAACGAAAAAAGTTTAGTAGTCAGTTAATGTTTTAAAGCAAATTATGCGCCCTAAAATAATCTTCAAATTGTCCAAAGGATACTTCAGTGTAAAATAAAAACTACAAAAGTTTTAGAAATGAAACCGTTTTTTTAACCCTTCGGAAGCCGCGCAAGTGGCCCAATGAACGAGCAGCCGCTGGTGCGCCCACACAGTTTTGCTAGCTTTGTTAGGTGGCGGAAGGTTACAGAACACCCTTAAGCGCTCATTTGGTTTTCTCGTGCAATGAAAATTACAAAAGCTAGAGCTTGCATGTCTTCAGCAAATTTGTTTAAAATGTGTTTCTCTACAACTTCTACATCGAAAACTAAAGTTCTTTCTTGAACCGTTAAAAAGTTCAGTTTTAAAAATTGCTAAAATTAGAATCACCCTAACATTTGTTTAAACAAAAAGAAGGGCATTACAAAGTACAACAACTTTACCAAACATGTTGTAAGGCGTCATTTAATTTTAGCAAAAAGTTAAAATTGCTGCTAAATTCACATTCTAGACCACTGTGTTGTGGGAGCATATTGAATGATATTATATACAGTATTAGAATCTGGACAAACGTCTTCTTTCGATTTCGAATTCTTCTGCATGTGTTCCAAAGAATACCCAAAGATGTGTCTCTTGACAAGTCATCCACAAAGTGTCTCAATCTCAAGTTCATTTTAACACGGAGTAAACTGTCAATTTGCTTTGCCAAATATTATATTTTTCAAATAACTTACAGGTATCAACTTGGCGTAAATAAAATTATTTAGAAGCGGTTTTTTTAGTTTCATATACATCATGCGGCCTAATTCCAATTTTTATAACGAGACACGATAGCCTTTGAAATACTCTACAACTTCGTAGAACGTCAGATTGCACTATCTCTTACCATTGTATACATAGGCGAATTACCTTGAATTAATTTTGCTCACTGGCGCCACCAGGTAGTGGAATTTTGCATTTTTCAAATAAAAGAATAAAGTATTTTTTGCTACTCTACAACTTTGTATAACATCCAAATGCTCTATCTCTTAGCGTTGTACAGATAGGAGCATTCCCTTTAAATTGCTTGGCTCATTACCGCCACTATGCGGAGAAATCCTGAAACTTTCCAGTGAAACCAAAAAGTCCTTTTATTTCTCTACAACTTTGTGGAACATCATAACTTTCTATCTCTCGTCGTTTCAGAGATATATGAGTTTTTCCTAACCTTGCCCCACCTTTGCATGTGAGTCACATATATGAGATAAGCGGAGTACGCCCTTTGCGAATGTTAAGCAGCAGTATCCAACTTTAAACGTTAATAACTCTTTAACGGTTGGTTGGATTATCTTGCAGTCTTCGACAAACTTGTTCGGCATATCTTCAAAAGCTTAACGCCTTCCTAGGTCCGTGTTCGGAAGTTTGCAGCGACGTCTAGGGGTGATAATGTGAACTGTGAGTGTTTCTCCATACATTTTGGCCAAAAATCCCATACAAACTTTAAGCTCGTTGGGAGTGGGGTTGGGGTTAATCGATTTCGCTCAAATTTGGACAGTGTCATTTTTTCATGATTTGCAACGACGCTAGGGGGTGTAGATTAGTAATTTCAAAAATGTTCGTTTTATTGTCACCCTAGTAAACATGTATTGTTTAAAAATGATCTAATAATTTTGTCTCTATTTGGATCTTACATTTTATGTATTTGAAATGGTTAGTTTATGAAGTTTTACTTAGAAGTATAAAATAACTAGTCCAAAATATGCCGTAAAAATAATAGCGTCAAAATATTTCGGACACAGCTAGATTTTCTTTCATTATCAATTAGAATAATCAAATTTATCACTATATCATTTTTTTGCGGTGCGGTTGCGGTAAAACCGCGCGGTAAAAGCTCTTTCCCGCACCGCATCTGCGGGAAAAAATGTCTCACCGCACCGCAGATTTTGCGGTGCGGGTGCGGTAAATACCGCGCGGTTGCGGTAATTGCCGCAACCGCGATGAACCCTAATGTTAATATTTGAAATATACGGAAACTCTGGTACTTGCATTTATTCCTTGTCAGTATTGTCTCAAGCCAACCAAAAAATTAAAAATCAAATTGAGCGCGATTCATAGTTTTATTATAAAACGAATGGAAAAAGGATAATCTAATATGAGATTCTAAAATGATATTGATGAACAATTTCCATCGACTGCCGGATTGTTGATCAACAGAATTCCGAACAATCATAACACGAATCGGATAGCTTACTACAAAAGCGTATGTTACTTCTAAGTGAATGAATCTTAGTAACAGGGGATATATTCTTCTTGCAGAACTAATCTTACTTCTTAGAATGGTTTCATAAGCGTTAATAAAGCTTGAAAAGATTAAGAGGGAAAATCTTTACCATAATACAAACCAAGTGTTGAACATTATTTATTCACACCACACATTCGTATGCTTTTCATCTTGCTAAGCGATGAAATTCCAGAAAGCATGCATTTGTATCACATATACTCATATACACATAGTTACACTTTATCACACATACACAACACATTTTTAATGATAAAAATTAGGCAAAAAGAAAGGGTTTCGCTCTTGCCACTTCGGGGTGTCGGTCTTACCCGCAGCTTTTCTAAAATGTTATTTTTCTCCATTTTTTTGCAACCAATAATTTTTAATGAATACAATTTTTTGAAACACTTAAAAAATTATATCTTGTTAAGAACCATCTAAACAAGGATTAGGCACAGAATATACAATTTTTGGAGCTTTGTGGTATTTTAGAAAAATGATTCCGCTTAAGGTGTCGGACTTGCCCCCAGTTCCCCTATACAATATAGACAATTTAGGCGCCTACAGTAGAATACAGTATGGAATTAGAGTTGTTTTGTAGTTTTTGCAAATAAACGTCGGACAATATTCTCGAAAAGTTTAACAAATCAGTATTTTATCAGTTTAGAGCAAAGTTTATTTGAAACACAAATGATTCGGCAGACCTTTCAGAAAAAATAAACAATCTACGAAAAAGTCACCCTGCTAACCTTCCGGAAGTCGCGCAAATGGCTCATCGAACGAGCACCCGCTGGTGCCCTCAGGCGACTTCGCTAGATTTTTAAGGCAGCGTGCACTCAGTACACTAGCGCGACTGCCGGAAGGTTAATCAAAATTTACGGAGCAACATTTTTACTCGTTCTTCGTATTGTAATTTTCTAAATAAACTGCAATATTCTGGAAAATGCAATCCGTTGCAAATTTGCTAGAAAAAGAAAAGAAATAGGAAATTTGTTGCAAAGAGAAACTGTCGAAAAACTAATTGTATGCTGGCTCTGCCAGCAAATACGAACGGTCATACGAAGGGTCGACATTCAAAGTCGTATAAGCGCCATTTCCAATTAGAACCCGAATATTACTTCATATTCTTGAATATGAATATAAAAATGTAATATTTGAAAGTTTATATTGATCACAACAAACCGTGAAATCATAGCGTTTATGATTGAGAAAGGCACCATCAAAGCAGGTGGATTAAACCAGTTTTTTTAATTATGATCATGATTCACAAAACAAAGCCAAAGTTGATTCCACTTTATAATATTTGTACTGGTCAGAAAGATCGTAGCACAAGCCCTGCAATTGTTTTGTACACTGTATACTAAGAAGACTGTCGATGTAGAATGTCAAGTTCTGTCCCGAAATGTAGTACCAGTGCTTTGCTTTATTACAAAAATTAATATTTAGTGCTAGTAATTTAACTAAATCAATACTTTTATGATTGGCGTCAAAATCCAATTAGATTGATGAATATTCGAAAACGTCAATGTCAACATTCTATAGTTGCAAAATGAAATCAATCATAGATTCACCCTCCAATAAACGAAAACCTTTCTGGAGACATGTAAGGTACAGGAGGTCTCAGAAAGTAATTCTAGTGTTGATAAAAAGTCATCTTAAATTTGTTTTACAAATGAGGAAGTTTCACAAAAAATCAACAGTTGTCTCAAGATAATGTGTTCGAAATAAACTTCATAAAAGTGTGATGATAATACTGTTCAACACAAGATCGGGAAGCAGAACTAAAAAAGAAAATGGCGAAAATTTGGGGTCGCAGGAAACCCCTGGCGTAGAAATTTCTTTTGCATTGTGCGTAACAACCTATACGAAATCATTCAGTCGTACCTGATCAAAATATTCAATAAATGCTTGAAAATTCTTTTTGAAAAAAGGAAAAATGCTTATACTTTTTTGTGGGTTCAACAAGATGACCAAAGAGCTCAATTATTAGGTGCCAGTCTTCCGTATTTCACTAAAAAAATATTTAGAGAAAAATATTACTTAGTTAGAACATGTTTGTTTAAAAAAAATTCGTTGAACATTTCGCAGGTTTTCCTTGTATAACAAAAAAAAATGATATCTGATGTTTCAACTCCTAAACCAGGAATACACAAACATCGATACAATGGCCAAGAAATATGAAGAAAGTTCCCCGAAGGTAATACATATCTAAAACTACACAATCTTGCGGAAGTTTTGTTGTCTTCCTAAATTTAGTGTGGAACTGATGTGTAGTATCAGTATTTTGTTACATTCTTAATATATTACCATTACCTTCAATCATATTTATATTATGTACATAAGTTAATTACATTTATTTTCATTATATTTATTGCATTTTTTCATTCTATACTTTTCATTTATATTCACAGATTACAGATAAAAAACGATTTCTAATACGACTTTTCTAATTTAGGGAATAGAATCAGTTTCAAAAATCTGTGAACCTGCCAGACATGCCTGAATCAATAGCTAACTTGGGCCGTGTTGGCCTAGAACATGTTAAAAGAATATCTATGCACAAAATGTTTTTAGAAAGCTCAGACTATATATGGTCTGTATACAGTCAGACCGGACTAAGTAGCATTGTATTGATTTCGAGAAAAACGAGTTTAAAGTTTGCATAGCAGCATCCTTTATGTTATAATTCGAAATTTATTTTTGCCATAATTCTTGCTTATTATAACATATTTCAAATCTGGCAAAAGTCGAATGTAGCCAAAGAATTGTTTATTCAGTGGTATAATTATCTCATTTTTTAAGATTTTGCGACTTAGACCGGTCTGACTTAACACCGACCATATTGGGAAGATGTTATAGGAAACCATCTATCTGCTGCTATAAAATACACGATAATAATAAACGTCGGGTGACTGAAGACTGCATATGATAATAATAAATCCATATTCCTTATCAATTCAGTTTCAAAATTTATTTTCATTAACAGATTATTTGTAGCAAAGCAGAAGTAGCGTTTCTTATAAAACACTGTTTAAATGCGTTTTAGTTAGGAGACAAAATTTCCATCATACATTTATAATTCATTTTTCATTTGTTTTATAACCTTCCGGTACCAGTCGTGCTAGTATCCCGAGTGCACCACGTTCAGAAACTCTAGCGAAATCATCTTAGAGAAACGGCGGCTGCTCGTTTAGGGTACCACTAATGCGATTTCGGCGGGGGCTAAAATAAAACCTGCATAAATTTGTAATATTTTCTGTTGAAAATCAATTTATCCAAAATACATATAACATATAATTCTCCCTCTCTTGTATATTGAATCTTATTTCTAGTCTTAAGATAGCTGTAAATTTTCTTTTCTTTTGTAAAAAAAAAAATTCAGCATTGTAACCTCCTAGTTTTAAGATATCCAAAATGTAAAAACAAAAGAATTTGGCACCGCCAAGCTAACGCATTTGTGCCTATCAAATAAACGAAATGAATAAAAAACCTGTTTTAATCCACCTAGAGGTGCAATTGTGCCTTTCTCATTTCTTCAAACAAATAGCTGGTTTGTACAATATAACATTATGGAAATGTCTTTCATTCTTATTACACTTGGTAAGTATATATAAGAGCACCTTTTTGCATTCATCGCGGTATCGGTTTGAATCGGAGTTTTCTATGTGATCGCACTCCACAACCCGTAACTCCGGAGCCGGAAGTCGGATGGAGATGGAATTTAATATCAGTTTCCGGGGACGCAACATCTTTCATTTGAGACTAAGTTGATCAAATCGGTCTAGCCATTTTCGAGAAACCAATATAACCGTCATTCTGAATTTGGATGCATCCGGATCCGTCGATGGTGGCCAGTGTGTCCAAAGAGACATTGAATGACTGTTGGTGACCTAGATCTACAAATTCAACAGTTGTGTTTACATTTTGGAAAAAAATTCACCTTTTTACATTCATCGCAGAATTCGTTAGAATCGGGATTTGCTGCGTGATCGTACGTATCACCCTGTAATTCAGGAACTAGAACTCGGATCGGTTCAGAAAATTTCGAGAAACCGATGTGGACAAATCAACAAATTTTGTTTTGTAGCCACACTCTTCAACTCGTAATCCGGAACAAGATGTCGGTTGAAAATGAAATTCAATAGCAACCTATGGGAATATTATACCTTTCATTTGAATCTTAGTTTGTAAAAATCGGTTCAGTCATCTCCGAGAAACCGATGTAGACATTTTGTTAACAAATCCGCACATACACATACATACATACATACATACATACATACATACATACATACATACATACATACATACACACAGATATTTTGCGATATCGGCGAACTGAGTCGAATGTTATATGAGACTCGGCCCTCCCGGCCTCGGTTACAAAGTCGGAGCAATTGCATAACCTTTCCATATGAGAAAGGCAAAAGAATAATATTTAATTAGCTTAATCAGCATGAGTTAAATGTTATCTTCATGTGATTATATTTTGAAATGTTGGTGGAATGGGTTTGAAAGTGGAGGGTATGGGGTGCTAGTAGAGTGGGAGTGGAGGATGCGTCTGAAATCCTTCATCTTATTTCTGTTACTTAGTTAGAACATGTTTGTTTAAAAAAAATTCGTAGAACATTTCGCAGGTTTTCCTTGTATAACAAAAAAAAATGATATCTGATGTTTCAACTCCTAAACCAGGAATACACAAACATCGATACAATGGCCAAGAAATATGAAGAAAGTTCCCCGAAGGTAATACATATCTAAAACTACACAATCTTGCGGAAGTTTTGTTGTCTTCCTAAATTTAGTGTGGAACTGATGTGTAGTATCAGTATTTTGTTACATTCTTAATATATTACCATTACCTTCAATCATATTTATATTATGTACATAAGTTAATTACATTTATTTTCATTATATTTATTGCATTTTTTCATTCTATACTTTTCATTTATATTCACAGATTACAGATAAGAAACGATTGCTAATACGACTTTTCTAATTTAGGGAATAGAATCAGTTTCAAAAATCTGTGAACCTGCCAGACATGCCTGAACCAATAGCTAACTTGGGCCGTGTTGGCCTAGAACATGTTAAAAGAATATCTATGCACAAAATGTTTTTAGAAAGCTCAGACTACATATGGTCTGTATACAGTCAGACCGGACTAAGTAGCATTGTATTGATTTCGAGAAAAACGAGTTTAAAGTTTGCATAGCAGCATCCTTTATGTTATAATTCGAAATTTATTTTTGCCATAATTCTTGCTTATTATAACATATTTCAAATCTGGCAAAAGTCGAATGTAGCCAAAGAATTGTTTATTCAGTGGTATAATTATCTCATTTTTTAAGATTTTGCGACTTAGACCGGTCTGACTTAACACCGACCATATTGGGAAGATGTTATAGGAAACCATCTATCTGCTGCTATAAAATACACGATAATAATAAACGTCGGGTGACTGAAGACTGCATATGATAATAATAAATCCATATTCCTTATCAATTCAGTTTCAAAATTTATTTTCATTAACAGATTATTTGTAGCAAAGCAGAAGTAGCGTTTCTTATAAAACACTGTTTAAATGCGTTTTAGTTAGGAGACAAAATTTCCATCATACATTTATAATTCATTTTTCATTTGTTTTATAACCTTCCGGTACCAGTCGTGCTAGTATCCCGAGTGCACCACGTTCAGAAACTCTAGCGAAATCATCTTAGAGAAACGGCGGCTGCTCGTTTAGGGTACCACTAATGCGATTTCGGCGGGGGCTAAAATAAAACCTGCATAAATTTGTAATATTTTCTGTTGAAAATCAATTTATCCAAAATACATATAACATATAATTCTCCCTCTCTTGTATATTGAATCTTATTTCTAGTCTTAAGATAGCTGTAAATTTTCTTTTCTTTTGTAAAAAAAAAAATCAGCATTGTAACCTCCTAGTTTTAAGATATCCAAAATGTAAAAACAAAAGAATTTGGCACCGCCAAGCTAACGCATTTGTGCCTATCAAATAAACGATATGAATAAAAAACCTGTTTTAATCCACCTAGAGGTGCAATTGTGCCTTTCTCATTTCTTCAAACAAATAGCTGGTTTGTACAATATAACATTATGGAAATGTCTTTCATTCTTATTACACTTGGTAAGTATATATAAGAGCACCTTTTTGCATTCATCGCGGTATCGGTTTGAATCGGAGTTTTCTATGTGATCGCACTCCACAACCCGTAACTCCGGAGCCGGAAGTCGGATGGAGATGGAATTTAATATCAGTTTCCGGGGACGCAACACCTTTCATTTGAGACTAAGTTGATCAAATCGGTCTAGCCATTTTCGAGAAACCAATATAACCGTCATTCTGAATTTGGATGCATCCGGATCCGTCGATGGTGGCCAGTGTGTCCAAAGAGACATTGAATGACTGTTGGTGACCTAGATCTACAAATTCAACAGTTGTGTTTACATTTTGGAAAAAAATTCACCTTTTTACATTCATCGCAGAATTCGTTAGAATCGGGATTTGCTGCGTGATCGTACGTATCACCCTGTAATTCAGGAACTAGAACTCGGATCGGTTCAGAAAATTTCGAGAAACCGATGTGGACAAATCAACAAATTTTGTTTTGTAGCCACACTCTTCAACTCGTAATCCGGAACAAGGTGTCGGTTGAAAATGAAATTCAATAGCAACCTATGGGAATATTATACCTTTCATTTGAATCTTAGTTTGTAAAAATCGGTTCAGTCATCTCCGAGAAACCGATGTAGACATTTTGTTAACAAATCCGCACATACACATACATACATACATACATACATACATACATACATACATACATACATACATACATACATACACACAGATATTTTGCGATATCGGCGAACTGAGTCGAATGTTATATGAGACTCGGCCCTCCGGGCCTCGGTTAGAAAGTCGGAGCAATTGCATAACCTTTCCGTATGAGAAAGGCAAAAGAATAATATTTAATTAGCTTAATCAGCATGAGTTCAATGTTATCTTCATGTGATTATATTTTGAAATGTTGGTGGAATGGGTTTGAAAGTGGAGGGTATGGGGGGCTAGTAGAGTGGGAGTGGAGGATGCGTCTGAAATCCTTCATCTTATTTCTGTATACGGGGTGGATGAAGGAAATGCGGGCGTAAGGGTGGTCCAAGGGGAGAGGAGTGATGAAGGAGGGAGGTGTAAGGGCAAGGCGGGGGAGGGGCGGCGATGCAATACTCAACTGCATATTTTGCCTTCCATTTGAGACTTGGTTTGAGAAAATCGGTTCAGTCATCACTGAAGAACCGATGTAACTTTAATTGTGGAATATGCCCGGAATAGCGGATTTCAGGAATTGTCGATAGTGGACAATATATTCAAAGAATGTTTGATTGGCAATCAGTGATCTAGATCTGCGATTAGAAGTAATTTGGTGACCATTTCAATAGTTTTTAGCCTCTGAGGTATTACGATTGAACCAATTTATATGGGAAATTCCAGTGCATCCTTACTAACACCCCTGTAACTCCGGAAGCAAGAGTCAGAACCAAATGAAATTCAGCAGCAGTCCATGGTATTACTGTATCTTTCATTTGAAATCAAGTTTGTAAAAATCCGTAGAGAATTCGTTGGGGAATGGGTGTGATATTAGCTTAGGAACTTGGCGGGTTCCCCGGGGGCGTCATGAACTGTCATAGGTGGCCAATGTGGTCAAAGCTGCTTTAATTGATCATTAGTGATCCAGACCCGCAAACTAAAGTAACTGCAACCGCCGCAAATTCCTGTTCCTCGGTGCTCTGGGGAGCACATTAATTGAATTTTCCTGCAAAACGGCGGAGCAGTCGATTCTATTCTGTAGAACGTCTGCCAAGAAGAGCGCTTTCAAAAGAACTCGTCGGGTTTTCAGGGTTTCCAGATCGATGAGTAAACACCGGCTTCCGTAGCCAGGTAGCTGATACGGATTAAGCCACGGTAACCTGCGCAATGCAAATCGAATAAACCGCCGTTGAATGGATTCGATTAAAGTAGATAGAACTCCACACTGCAGAGCTGTAGTATAGCGACTTTAGGCAATATACGTCGGTGAAGTCTCTAGTTATACGTATGATGAGGCCCAGCGTTTGTGATGCTCTACCGACGATGAACGAGACGTGTTGCTTGAAAGTGAGTTGGTTATCCAGAATGACTCCAAGATCTTTAACGTGAGTGACATGATCGATTTGAACATCCCCCAAGGCATATTGGAAACGAATCGGTTGCTTTTTCCTTGTGAAGGAAATCACCGAGCACTTTCTCGGGTTGACGATCATTCGATTCAAATCGCACTAAGCTGCGAAACTGTCCAGTTGATTTTGCAGGAAATGGGCATCAGCAATCGAACGAATCTGCATATACATTTTCAGATCGTCCGCAAATGACATAATTCACATAGTTGAAAAACAGTACAAAAATTATCGGACCAAGGTGACTTCCCTGTGGGATACCGGAGGTAGCATTGAAACTATCTGATTGAAAATCGCCTATAGTGACACTCATCGACCGGTCGGTAAAATAGCTGTTGAACCACCTAAGGAGTGAGCCGTGTAGTCCTAGTCTCTGCAGCTTTGCAACAGTTATATCGTGATTAAAGGGCGAACACGAAATTATTGCGACACCGAAAATGTCATGCCAATTTTCTTATAATGTTTAAAATCAAACCAAAATTTTAGGGTAGTTTTATACATATATTTACTTCAAAAATCAAAAGAAAAGTTAATCGATGGAGCCTTGAGTGTAAAATTGAAAGCATTTTCGCTTGATGCCCTCGTCAAAGTCTGTACAGTGTCATTCGGTACCAGTTTCTCAGTTTTTTTTCATTTTTTTAACATGTCCTTCTCGTCTTTGACTGTCTTCTTGCTCTTCCGAAGTTCCCGCTTCATCATTGCCCAGTACTGCTCCACCGGGCGCAGCTCCGGACAGTTTGGCGGATTCATGTCCCTTGGAACAAAATGGACAGAATTGGCCTCATTCCACTCCAGGACACTTTTAGAATAGTGGCATGATGCCAATTCTGGCCAAAGTAGCGGAGCTTCGTCGTGCTGCTGCAAGAACGGCAAAAGGCGCTTCTCGAGACACTCAGATTTGTAAATCTCGCCATTTACTGTGCCCTTTGTCACGAAAGGCTCACTCCTCAGTCCGCAAGAGCAGATGGCCTGCCAAGTGAGATATTGCTAGAACTTGCTCTTGCCGGTGAAAAACTCCAACCCCAGAATTTTAATTTAATAATTTCAAATACTTTATGAAGTTTTGGGTTTCGATCACTGAATCATGCAATTATATACAGGAAACATATGCGCATATTTCCATAAGGGAAAACCCCCTTGGATAAGGACAGTTGGAAAAGGTGACGGAGTGGAGACAGCAAGTAGTCGATATGATGCTTCAAAATAAGGGGCGGTATTCCATCTGGTCCTGGTTTGTGAGTTGACTTCAGTTGGCGGGCTGCTCTCGTAATCATCGTATCATCCACGTCCATTTGGCCAAAAGTCTGTATTTGCAAAGGGACGTTTCTGGCGGTGGTGAAAACATGCTCGGGAGTTAATACTTCTGCTTTAAAAACACTGGCAAACTTAATGGAAAAGAGACGACATTTTTCATTGCTATCGGTAGCCATTTAACCATTTAGAGTCATCGACGACGGAAGGCCAGACTCTTTGTGTTGCTCGTTGATATAACTCCAAAAATCGACTGGATGTGAGCATCGATCAACGTATTGTCCCGAATGCGATCCGGAGGAAAATAAACTGCACACAGGAAAACGGTTCGATCACCAAGCTCAATAGCAACCCAGATTTGTTCAACACATTTACATGCATCGTCCTCGACAACTCTAGCTTTCAGTTGTTTGTCCACAGCGACAGCGATGAGGAAGCCTTGCTAGAAACGACATATGAAAGTTTAACAATATGAGGAGAAAGAAGCACCTCGGTGCCGATCACGAATAACGACTTGGGGCGGGAATCTGTTGGCGTTTGGTACAGGAACGGTTGCCAGGTGGAGTTGCTAGTGAACATACAAACGACTAGACTGGCATCAAATGGAGGAAGCAGATTATATGATACCCATGATCGCATATTTGTTCCATTTTCTATGCATTTCTTATATTTATGGGACTGACTTGCGATCATAGGCAGTACAATGCACGGTGTTTGACACTGATAAAAAAACGGCAAACTACAGTAGTCTGAACAAGTAGCGCGAATGGCAGAAGAGAGATCAGCTAAAGTTAGTCTCAGCAGAGAACCTGGAAGAGGTCGTCGATTTTGGGGCAAACCCTGCATTCGTTGGCTGAGTGCGATAGAGGACGACGCGAGTTCGGCGAGCGTTTAAGGAGACTGCAGCATGGCGACCGAAAATTGATTCCGAGCACCCATATTGTTCGAGCACGATGATGATATATTTACGTATTTATGTACTTATGCATTTATGTATTTATGTATTTATATATTTATGTATTTATGTATTTATGTATTTATGTATTTATGTATTTATGTATTTATGTATTTATGTATTTATGTATTTATGTATTTATGTATTTATGTATTTATGTATTTATGTATTTATGTATTTATGTATTTATGTATTTATGTATTTATGTATTTATGTATTTATGTATTTATGTATTTATGTATTTATGTATTTATGTATTTATGTATTTATGTATTTATGTATTTATGTATTTATGTATTTATGTATTTATGTATTTATGTATTTATGTATTTATGTATTTATGTATTTATGTATTTATGTATTTATGTATTTATGTATTTATGTATTTATATATTTATGTATTTATGTATTTATGTATTTATGTGTTCCCTTAGAACCTAATCGGTTAATCTGGTAAATGTGAAAGAACGAGTATGCATTGTTTCAGAAGCTCATTTGGTACAAGAAAGGTCCCGCTTGGCCTAACATGTTGAATTCTCAGCACTGAATGTCTTAGATTATGAAACAATATAAAGGAGATGTCGCTAAGACTGACAACGATTTTCGCTTTCAGTATACAATATTCCATCTCGCGAATACTCGGTCGAAATGTACATAAATTGATACCCAAAACCATCGTATGGGATCAGCGCAATGCTTTTTCGTCAACTTCACGGTCCTTCGTTCTCAATACACTAGCTCTAGCCAATGTCAGTTAGCGTTCACGTAGCTATTCTGGGGTGTAGCCGCTGCAAGCATTCAGTTTCTAGTTTGGTTTTTCTTGTAAGTTGTTCTTTGGCTCTCAGCACCGAACTAACCGTACCTGTCAGAGTTTATAGTCAGTCATACTGCTCCTCTGTGATCGACTCCAATGATGTCGCTCTCGATCGCGAAACCAAAAAGATATGTGAGATTCTGAGATGATAGTTCCATTCCTTTGTACATCAGATCTTATCACACCTTCTAGTAATATGTAGCTTTGGTATTGGTACCGTTGCGAAACTTGACCTTCTGTTTTGACAGACTAAGCAATCAGAGC
Organism: Topomyia yanbarensis; assembly: GCF_030247195.1. Lineage (NCBI taxonomy): Eukaryota > Metazoa > Arthropoda > Insecta > Diptera > Culicidae > Topomyia > Topomyia yanbarensis. The sequence continues at coordinate 126,811,000 of NC_080670.1, read as the reverse complement.
TACAAATATTCAATTTCATTGAATGAAAATTGATCATATTCTGCAACATTCATTTTCATTATTCAGTAACGCTATCGAAAACGTCAAACGAACCAACTGCCAATACTTCCAATGCAAATGCAAGCTAGTTGGTTGCTTCGTTCGTTAGTGAATCGATTGAATACCCAAGCCAACCTGCCTTTGAATTTCGGAAAGCATTACGAGACTCCGATGAAAAAGGTGTGTAAAACTGATCCGGTAGGATCAACGTGCAACGAGTAAAATGACATAACCAAGTTTGAAAAATATTCAAAGAGTCTTCCTGTCCTGAAGAGCTTTCGACGATCATCCATTGACTCGGTTATTTGGAGACGATCTATTGATACAAGTGACTACCCTAGTAACAATGGAGGTTTTATGACACTCTTGAAGTCTAAGAGCGATTGAACTTGTAGTGTGCTATAAAACTTAATTTGTTAATTGGGTAGTATCAAAGTTATTCTTTCGTAGCTCGACATTAGTGATATCTTGGTCATATTGGCCTCCTCTGACGACTATGCAAGCTCTAAGAAATGTTGACGTAATCAGATATGACCTGTTTATGGCAACCGGAAGCTAGATTTAGAGTTCCAATTATTGTTGATAGATTTGGATTCTCATTTACATCATAATGGCCTCAATTTATAAGCACACAAAAGAACGATGCACATAATGTATATATGCATATATATGAGGCGCCATTCCTACATGCAGACATATACAGTTCAATTATTTAGTGGTATATTTTTTATGAATCAATGGAAACTCTATCATCCGAATACTCATTCATATGACCAATGGTTGATTCATACTAGATTCATACTGAGCTTAGTCAAATTATACCAATAATATATGTCCTCGCCGTCACGGTTCACATGAACTTGTTATATGGGAAATACGAAAATTGTGAAAAAGTGTAGCTGTACAAGTTTTTTTGTCAAAACACGTCTTGTTTCTATTGGCAATTATATTTTACCAAAAGACAAAAATGAACATTGTTATTGTCTCGCAAAAATGTTTGATAGTCCAGAAAACTCATATTTACAAATACAAAATTTACTTTCGAAGTTCTATTACGGAATTCTATATACGGAAATCTACCAAAGTGTAGATTCTGATGAATATACTACGCAAACGTGATATGTAATTATGTATAAATGAATAATAAAAAAAAAACATTCAAAAATTCCACATGCATGACATAACATTTCATGCCCAATATTTATAGAGCCTGAAGCGCTGCAACCAATGAGACAAAATCTTGTATCCAAGAGCTTGAATGGAAAACTTCTAGTTTTCAATTACAGTTTCAATACTATATAAGCAAACAGAATGGAGTGGATTTTTAGAGAATTTTCCTGGAAAATGTGAAAATTTTTATCAAAAATGTAACGGAGCGTGTTCCTTATGGTACAGGATGTACTTTTATATAGGAAAAAGTATATGTCACCGCTTTGATTTTGAAGATAATTGCTAAAGAAAACCGGGAAAATGAATTTTTCTGCACTCCAGAGCATAACTCTCGGAAAATCTTTAGAATTTTCCAAATATTTTTTCACCAAATGATAGCCAAATTTATACGGCAGATCGCTATGTTTTTGGTTTTAAGATTTTCTTCAAATTTTCCATCAGTATTTCCACAAAACCACCCGCACGCACCCATTTTAGACGATGGGCTTAATCAACGATGTTTCTCGAAATTACGGTTTTGAGAAATTTAGTTTGAAAAATGGTCATGATAAAAAAAATCATCAAATTTACATGAACATTTTAAAAAAAGGTCATTGCGGGAGAGATGCCGCATGCGCGCACACTTAAAAATATTTACATCTTACAAGATGCACATAAAAGGAGCGTCACAATTCACTTGAATTTACATTCAAGAACATGTAAAAATGCGCTTTGTTCACAATTATCCATCTCCATTCAACCGAGTTGTACATCAAAAAAGACACAATATTTTATTTCACACGCCAAAAGATGTAAAATTCCATTATTAGACGGCAAAATACGTCGCATTGTGGTTTACGTCAAATGTAATTTTTGATTTTTTCTAAGAGTGCGGGTAAGATGCCGCACCGTTGTCAAAAGTTGAAAAATGGCGAACAAAAGTATTTTTAGTTCTCGTTGATGTTTTTGTGATAAGGTGTCTTCAGCTGAGTTTCATGAAGTTTGATTACACCTATAAATCGGCGAGCAACTTTATTTTTCTTAAGGGGGTACTACCATTTCTAGAAACATGTTTTGCTTTTCTCCTGTAGAAAGGCTATGCAATCACTCTGCAAACCGACTTTTAACCGAGGCCCGGAGGGCTAAGTCTCTTATACCATTCTATTCAGTTCGTCGAGTTAAGCAATTATCTGTGTGTGTAAGTGCGTGTGTGTGTAAGTGCGTGTGTGCATGTTTATGTATGTATGTGACCAAAAATATGCACATTGGTTACTCAGAGATGGCTGAACCGATTTTTTTCAAACTTAGTCTCAAATGAAAGCTACAACGTTCCCATAGGCTGCTATTGAATTTTCAACTTCCGGTTGCGGAGTTACAGGTTGAAGAGGGAGGTCACGTTCGAAATTCCCATATAAATCGGAATCAGCACGGTATCTAAAGAATACAAAACGTCATAAAATGTGTTCAAAAATATTTGGATTTATAGTTTCAGTTCACTGATACCCAATCAAATCCACATTGACCACATAGGACTATTTCGGTGGAACCGGAAGCTTCGGGAAAGTAGTAATGTTCCTGAGTTGAATTAACATCTGCTTCTCAGAAATGTCTGACTCGATTTTCACAAAATTAGTCTCAAATGAAGCTAGAGCATCCCTATTGAATGCTGTTAAATTTACTTTGAATCGGAGTTCTAGTTCCTGTGTTACGGGTTGAAGTATGCGGCCACATGCGAAATTCCCATATAAACTGTTAATCAATGTATGTATAAATGATGCATTAACAATTACAATGGGTTACAAATTGCTTGAAATTGTTGGCCGACAAAATAAGCTCAGATGACAATTTCATATCATTTGGACAATTTCCGCCCACTCTGCTTGAAGTTTTTGACATTGGTTCCATGGGAAAATACAGTGAGTCCCACATTTATACGTTCATCCTAATTTTTCAAAATAAATTTATTTCTATTCAAACAAACATTTAGCGTTTGTTTTGAAGCCTAATCAACGCTGTTTCTCGAAATTTAGAAGCCCTGGGGTGCTTTGTTTGTTGGTTATGATAGTTTAAGTGAAAAAGTGATGTCCCATATTTATAAGTTCACCTTATTTTTTGCCTTTCTCATATAACAAGCTTATGCAATCACTTTGAACATCGTCAACGTAATCCCGGTCAATTTGGACTAATATAGGTTTTCTGTATTTTAACAAAGGCGTAGTTAGGTGCCTGCGGTGAAGGGATACCAACCCCGTCTCCCCTATCTCAGACCACCCTTCCCTAAACCCACCTTCCCTCATCAATCACAACCCTCCTCTCGAAGCAAATTTCCTAGTTCCACCAAAATAAACTTCCCTAGTGCGTCTGTAAAACCAGTGAAAAATTTGGTTTGAAATGATTTTGAGTTTGAAAACTACTTTAAAATTTGTTAACAAGTTGAAATTTTTTTGGCGGGGTCCGAACTCCCCGAACCCTCCTCCTGGATCCGTTGCTGGGTTCAAGCTTCGACACATAGCTTCTCAAGTTCTTGGCTGTGGATCCATTATACTGAATATGTAATGGACATTTCCACTATTATATTGAACATAACCAGCCATAGAATCGCACACGGAAAAAAATCCGTTCATAAATTCATGAATAAAAGGTCACGATATTGTGAACTGAACGATTTACGAAAACTTTGACCAAAGTCCTGAACCCGATTTAAATCGCACGGCTTGAATTGTGAGATTTAAATCACACGATTTAAGGGGCCACTTCAATGGAAAATAATGTGTTGAAAGTGAAAATATTCTAGGAACACTGTTGGTTACTTTGATTGCTTTGACAAGACATGCCAAACAAAAATCTAGCTTTTCATTTGAAAAAGTCGTTTTTCATTAATGTTTACAACATGCTCAACAACAAACTCGGTGTGCAAAAATAAGATTATATCCTATAACTAGAGTAACTGGAACTGGTTAAAGCATCATGTGGTTCATTTATTATGATAGTGCCATTAGTTTTATATTAGATTTTTCAGATTTATACAAGGCAAGGTAACGGTGCACAGCATAGATGGTTCGACAGGTACACGCAAAGAAACAGCAGAACTTTGCCCATCTGGATGATACAATCTTTATTTTATAACTTCTCGGAAAATTGGAATCAGTATATATTGACTCCATTGGTACGCATCCAATGTTATTCGACGATTTGTGCCCAGCCAAGTCCCTTTATAATATTTCTAATAATAAGGGAAAAGGAGACAAAAAGAAGGGGAATGGAAAATGACAAACCAATACAATTTTAGTCTTTTGATTTTAGTCCGTCGATAAGGATTTTTTGTACAATTTGCCATCGAGTGTACGGTACAAAATATTCGTATGAAACACTCATTGCTGTAGACAGGAAGTAAGTTTTGCACAGCCTCTTTTGTATTCAAATTATCATTTAGCTACTCAATTTTTATAAACTTTTTTTCGCCGTCATGTATCTACTAATTCAAAAAAAAATATAACCATTTATTGCTTTAAAAGTTATTTGTAAAACTATAATAACGACCCTAACCAAACAGGAAATCTAGTTGAAAATTGGCTTATGATCAGATGTGATTTCGTTTCTTTTGTAACGCAATGCTTATCTATACGTTCTACTCATTTGAAACTTTATAAACTGATCTCATTTTATTGCCAAACATGTTATCACAATATTTTCAATTTCTTCTAGCGACGGTAGATTCATAGACTGTTTTTCATCATCAATCCTTTTTCTGTGTTTTCATTCTCTATTTGATTGTCCATTCTATGACAACCGCTGGCAGTTGTCTTTGTTTAATTTGATAACAGATTTCTTATCCTGATCCTATTTGATCCCGCAGAACTTTTCTTTTTTGTGCTGAAAATAGTCCCGTAAATTTTTTGCGAATCTTTCCAGCAAAAACTTACCTCGTACTTCGAAAATTTTTTTCGTGATACCCCTTCTTACATCAATAAAATTTTATACCGGCTCTCACTTGAATGTGTAAGTTGCCTGTATAGCCGCTGTAAGCATTCGACTCGCAGTCTGGATTTGTCGCCGTTGGTCATTCAACGTCAATCCAGCCATTCCACAGATGCCCTTTTATGTTTCCTAATACTTTGCTACTGTACTAGACCGCCTGAACCTGATACCTTTCTGTGTTTAGTTTATCTCTGATTAGTAGCTCATATATTCGTTCGTTGGGCTTTTCAACGTATTCTTTTGCAGCATCCTGATTTAACAGTTACTGTTTGACCAAGCACGTACATAGTACTCTCCCAGCACTTCATGGTCAGAATCGACGATTTTTGGAAGATACTAACATCGACGACATCAACGAAATAACCATTTGTCAAAACTTGGTTGTTTTGAAAACACGTTTTACCATTCGGATGTCTACTGGTTTGTTTGCGAATATTTTGTTGTACTAAGTAAGTATTACACATAACCATTTCTCTGGCTGCTGCGATATTGACGTTTATGCTGTCGTTGGTGGTTCTGGGGAGACTCTCATCTTCAATAACTAGGCTAAAAAATTCTTCCTTATCGACCTTTGCATTTGCCACCCCGCTGATTAGCTTCACGCCATGTTTATGTACTCTTCGTACTTCATGTCTACACGTTTGTTGAACTCCCTTTCATATCATCGGGTTTGTCGTTCGTTGGCGCGTATACATTGATAGTTGAATAACTTGATTTTTCTCTTCAATAAGTAACTCAACTTATCATCACACTCTTACTGAAGACTACAATATATTTTTCACAAGCCATCGCCGGATGCGATCATTATTACCTTACGACGGTTGCAATCAGTTATTAGACTGAATGCAAAAAAAAAATTTTGTTGGATAGCATTACAAATTTAGGCACACACAAAAAAAACGATTGGCTACATTGCAGATGTTCTTTAGAGACAAATGATGTCCGCCTCATGCATAAGTTTCATTACAACAAAAAGCACACAGTGCGCGCTAATTTTGATAAATTCCATAGTGTTGCCGATATGAATGTTAACAAAAGGTTACTTTCATAAAACTTTCGGACAGGAAATTCCGATTCAAGGGCCTTTTTGATGGAGCTCTCTTTGGGTGTCACAAAGGGATCAAGGTGAGTTGAGTACTATCTATTTGGTAGAGGCTTAGATAAACTGCCCAAAAAATTACAGCGTCAGGTAACACTATGGCAATCTATATTAGGCCTTTAGTTTTCTGGACAGGAAATCTTTGCTAAGAATGAATGAATTAATTTTATATTCATTTCAATTATTTTCGTTGCTCTATTTTAGGCATTGAGGTGATTTGAACGCCGTCAGCACCGTAAGTACGGTGAAATCGTTATATGCAGTAAGTAAATGTTCACAGTTTATTATGAAGTGGTCCGTTAAATCATACAATTTTGGTAGCACGTTTTAAAACGCAATTTAAATATCTCCCGTATGATTTAAATTCGTGCGAATATAATTTAAAATTGCAAGTTATGTGCAATTCGATTCGGCCGAAATAAATCATATGATTTAAATCGAAGGATTTAAATCGCACGATTTGAATCGTACTATTTTGGTCGCACGTTTCAAAATGCGTTTTTAAATCGTACGAATAAGTACGCGAACGGAAGCCTTAGTGGAATGAACGTACTTTATATATGTTTTTCTACCATTTAATTCCCCTATGTTTGTTTATAGTAAAATGCACTTCACTATTTAACAGACACCTGGTATTTTGATTACTACTTGTAATCTTCTTACTAACACTGAAGAAGATTACAAGTAGTAATCGAAATACCAGGTATCTGTTAAATAGTAAAGTGCAAGTGCATAGTGGAATGAAATAGTAGAAAAGGTACGAATAGGGGAACCCGGGGCTATTAAGACAGAGGAGGTAATTCGGACCCCCTCGATTTCTCAGAAAATAGCAAGGCTTTTTGACTATCGTACATATTCGTAGAACCGCTATTCTGAAACATTAATTTTGAAAGCTGAATTTTATTCTTTGTTCTTTGTAGAAAGGAGATACAACGTGTTTCGTTTTTTTGCCATTCTCAAAACAAAAATCATTATAATGGAAAAACTGTGATTAAAGCTACAAATAAAAGTGAAAAAATATAAGCCAAGTGTTTTGGAAAGCTTGAGGCTCCTTTTTTATGCAATGATTTTTGTTTGGGTGAAAACACAAATGTTTTTGAGATGCTCACCACATTTGGGCGAAATGAGCGAACGGAGCTATTCGGACCCCCTATTCCGTCAACCACCGTTCAGCGGCTTGCGGCTGCGCACACCATTGCACACGCCACAGTAAAGAAAATACATGGGCCGTCAATCGACAGCTGTGACATACCAGATTAAGTTTTTGTAAAGCAATTTATTTTATCATTTGCTTCTTAAGGAGTCTCTCTTATAAATATTTCATAGGTAAACATAATTCTATTGTAAAAAAATTTAAAAATAAATCACGGTCTGAATTTCACCGTGTTACTGAATTTCACCGAATTACCCCTACATTGTAAAAGGATGGAAAAACGTAGAGGTTTGCAAATCGTCGTCTAGCGCTGCCATTGAGTGATGAAAATGAACTTTTTATGGCATCAAAATATAGCTGAGATTTCAAACTAACAATTAGGGCCTTTGACCGGTAAATTTTCTCACATCTATCCACCTAAAGGGGCGATTTGCTTAAGTAGGTCCGAATAGCCTTGGGTTCCCCTATTATTTAAAATAACTCTTGCGATTTGGGTACGATTCGATTCGGTCGATATAAATCGTACGATTTAAATAGCACGACTTAAATCGTACGATTAAAAATCGCACGACTTAAATCGTACGATTTGAATCGCACGACTTTGATTGCACGTTTCAAAATGCGATTTTAAATCGTGCGAATATAATTTGATATTATTCTTGCGATTTGGGTACGATTTAAATCGCACAACTTTAATCGTATATTTTTTTTATTACATTTATTTATGTGACACGGCTCATAGCGGTAGATTAACGGAGTCGTGGATCTTTTATGTGTTAACAATATGGAAAACTTAAAAATAAAAACAAATATTATTGATTGTCCGTTGGATCTCGTGCGCGCAACTTTTTATTGCGAGCGGAGACCTTCTTTCGCGGCTCGCCTACTGCGTCATGGGGACCATTTAATTCTCTTCTGTCCTCCACATCAAGGTCATCATCGTTAAAAGTGCCTTGGTACTCGCGACCAGATGTTCTTTCCTGCTTCTTGCACTTACGGGTGACCAATGTAAATTCGTCGTCATTGTTATTATCTCCTTCACCGATGTTGCTTGCAGTGGTTTTTGGGGTGCTGGATGCTGCTTTGGCAGCTGTCAATATGGACTAAACAGCAGCCACACATTAAGCATCCGTTTGTGGTTCAGGTATTGGTATTGAAAACTCTTTTTTGGGTTGGTTTGCCGTGGATGCGTTGGCAATCGGTAGAGATGCATTCTCCTCTGCATCTTTTTTTTATTTATTTACTGGTCTTCGAGTTCCTTAATTAATATTAATTCGATGTTTAAAGGTAGTCTTAGTAATGCTAAAATCATATTTGTCAGCTACATTATTAAAACTACGACAGCATACATTGAACGGATTGTTTTGAGAAAATAGAGTACGATACATCGGTAACCGAAAGAAATCAGTTCGTCTGGTGAGTCTAGGCGGTACGTTGAATCGAAGCTGGTTCAGCAACTCCGGGCTATCTATATTGTTTCCCAGAACATCAAACACGAAGAGCCGTTGCAGCATTATCCTCCGACTTGCAAGAGTCGACAAACGTAGAAGATTGCATCGATGTTCATAGGGCGGTAGACGAATAGGATCAGTCCAAGGTAGTAACCGCAGAGCGTAACGAACAAAGTGACGCTGAAATTCGTTCGACGCGGTTGATTTGTACAGCATGATAGGGTGCCCACACAAGTACACCGTACTCGAGAATGCTACGTACAAGTGCGTAGAAGAGCGATTTTAGGCAGTACACATCATTGAATTGTTGCGTGTTTCTTTTGATGAATCCCAATACGGTATATGCTTTGGCTGTAGACATTGCAATGTGCTGCGCGAAACTCAATTTGCTGTCGAAAAGAATGCCTAGATCAGAGCTGGAAATTTTCACCAGGTTGTTTTGAACTTGAAGGAAGAACAAATCTCAAATCATACGCTACTATGTTCAATCTGCAGTTTTTCGTTTGCATCATTCATTCAAACAGCCGAACTGCTCAATCATTTTCCATTCATTTTCGATTTCATTGACCCTGTGAATATCTCTGTACTGGCATATTGACTTGGTTTTACAAGCAAAACTACTCTGAACATACTTCTTACTGTTCGTGTAAGCTTGAAAATGCAAAATATGTCAACATTTATCCTAAGCTGCCCCCTACAGAGCAGATGACAACTTTGGTTTGTGAATGAAAAAGCATCAATTTGAAATGAAGACGTACGGTTTGGTTATGAAAATCCCGCCAACTTGAAAGTGAATGATTAAGGGAGGCTTTGAATTTGAATCATGGTTGGGTTTGATTGAGCTGAAAGTTGGCATTTGAAAATGAAAATTCGCACCACTGGCCTAGATCCTTAACTGTGTTTACACGGTTGATAATGCTTGTTGACATTGTATAATCAAACGTTGTTAAGTGCCTGCTACGACAGAACGAGACCACATTACACTTTTGTACGTTTACTACCATCCCATTTAGTGTGCACCAATTTAGCAGCAAATCGATATCGGCTTGGATGGCCCAGCAATCGACTGCCGAAGCAATTACACGAAAAAAATTCAGATCATCCGCGAACATATACTTAGGGGATGTATGTGCTCCACAAATCGTTTACGAATAATATAAACAGTAGCGGGCCTAGATGACTTCCTTGGGGAACACCCGACTTTATAACAAACGGAGATGATCTCATTTCATCGATACAAACGTACGCACAGCGTTCGGAGAGGTACGACAATATCCACCGCGTCAACCATTCAGGAAGTCCCATTCGTATGAGTTTGGCCACTGTTAGCAAATGAGGCACTCTATCAAACCCTTTGGCAAAATCCACATAAACGGCATCGATTCGCTGACGTTCACCAAGCGTGCTATTTAGTGACGAAACGTATGCCATAAGATTTGTATTTGTCGATCGTTTTTTCACAAATCCATGCTGCCACTCGGAAATAATATGGTGCACTTTCGGATTCAAAAACTTTCGGTAAGCAACTCAAAATTGAGATGGCATGATAATTCTCAACATTATTCACGCTACCTGTCTTGTGTATCGGTGTAATAGCTGCTGTCTTCCAGACACTCGGGAAAATTCTTTCGAACAATGACTTGTCGAAAATTATACTCGCAGGAACAGCAAGCGCTTCAGCACACTTTTTAAAGAAAATAGGCGGCAGACAATCCGGACCAGCTCCTTTGGCACCATCTAGTGACTGTAGTTTCAGCTCCACATCGCGAACCGAAAAATTGAAGAGCGACATGTTCAAATCGAACATCGGCAGGTATTCAAATACGCTTCAGACAAAGGTGGTCTGCTATTACTTTGCACACTTTGATTACATTATTAAAACTACTAAAACTCTGCTAGCGAATGACGGATCTCAATAGTAGCATGTCTGTTATAATATACTTACATGGAAATATTGAGAACCAGAGCTACAGGTCCAAATCCCTGGTAAAGGAGGATGGTTGTGAGGATCTGGGCCGCGGTCACCACGTAAAGCAAGATAGGTCATAACCCCAATTCCAAGGCGTGAAGCGACCCGTGCCGAGAGATGAGTGATCGAGGGGGTGAAAATGATGCTCGATCGTTAACGGAGCCTGTGGGGTACCTGGGCTACCCCCACAGTAAGAGTCCCTTACCACGTTAATGCGGAGCTCTGGCGTGGCGGACATTTATTCTCGCGCTACTCGTGGGTACTAAAATGGAGAACAAAAATACAAATAACAATAAACAAAAGGAGGTGCCAAACCCCTTCGCTAGAGGTTTTTTTGGCGAGATCTCCCCCCCCCCCCCGCACAGAGGAGTAACTAGATTAGGAGTATGTCAAAAAACGTTAAAGATTTTTTGCACGGATGTAAAATGGTGATATTTTAAAAGTTTTTTTTAATCATTTTAATTATATATCCAGCAATATCGCTTCTAGTAATGATGACTGTATTAAGTAAGACAATATTTTTGCAAACGTAGTTGAACACAACCATTTGTATAACTTCAGCCTAACACTAACTGAAAGTATTAGTGTTGCTGTGCATTGCACTATCTTTAAAAAATACGTTTTTTAAACATTTTATTCCAAACTTGTATGATAAAAAAGTTACATTATACGGCGAGATCCGGCAAAGTTGCTGAAGCAGTATTACAAAACCAGATTCCAGCTATTCGAAAAATATAAGAACTCTTCCGATCTTGTCCGATCCACAAATTCCAAGCGATTTGAAAATATTGAAATTTTTAGTAATTTGAGGTACACCGAAATGCTGTAGGGCCAAATACTATGTATTTCAAAATGTATCTCTATGAAAATATGCTCAAGCGTCCCTTTTCTTCCCCCTTTTCCACTGATCAACTGTTTGTGCAACTGGAATAACGAATGTATTCACAAAGCTCACTGCTACATTACTAGTAATCGAAAGGATTTAGAAAATTGACCTCTGCACTGGTAGGCGGATAGATGCCAAATTATTCCAAAAACTTGTTATTGTCTATTTTTTGTTCATATTATGGCATAATAAAAGCAATAGCAACAACAAATAATTTTGGCCAGGATTTGACCTCAGTTACTCCTCTGTGCCCCGTGGGGAGAGTAGTGGAGCGACGAGTGCTGCATCTGATAGCACCAGTGTCCCCCCAGTAGTGGTAGGAAATAGCCCTACCAACGCACTGGATGGGCCACTATCCTCGATGCGCAAAGTGGTGGACCAGCTCGATTCAATAATCGAGTTCACTAGCGCAAAGCAAAACATAAGCAAGGAGTTGAAGCAGAGCCTCCTGGTGCTCCGGAAAGCTGTTCATGTAGCAAGACAGGAACAGCAGGCTTATGCCAAGAGGGTGGAATGTCGGGAGAAGTCCGACAGAGAAACCCAGACAGTGGCCTCCAAGAGGGAGGGAAGAGAGAAGGTCGATACAAGTACTCAGACAGTGGCCTTCACCTTCTATGGAGCAGCCATGTCGCTCGGAGCGGCGGCCGAGTTCCCTTCGAAGGGAAAAGGCAAGGGCAATCGCAACACGGCGTCGAACGCGAAGCGCCCTAGGAAGTCGCCAGGCGAGGGTGCAAAAACCGACACCACACGGCGTTCAACCTTTAAGGCCAGGCGCCGTTTGGTAGAGGTAAGCGAGGGCGAGAGTGACCTCACTAGGCAGAGCGATGGTACCAGCAACCCGATGCGACCGGGGCAGGGGGGCGTAAACCCCTGGACGCTGGTCACCAAGAAGAAGCCGGCACCGACACCGGAGGTACCGCGGCCCGCGAAGAAGGCCAAGGACAGAGGCGAAGCCTTTTTGTTAAAAACCGACAAGGACAAATACGCCGACGTCCTAAAGTCGATGAAGGCGGCCGAAAGCCTCTCGGTCCTTGGGCAAGATGTGCGTAGCGTGAAACGCACCAACACGGAAGAAATGGGTGCTAAAGCGAGGCGCACAATCTAGTGCGGTGTACAAGGCCTTGTCCCAAGAGGTCTTTGGTGAAGGCGCCCAGGTCAGGTCGCTAGGGGCGGAAATGATTCTCCAAGTGCAAGCACCTGGACGAGTTCACGACCTCAGAAGATGTCGTCGCAGCCGTTAAGGAGCAATGTGACGTGACAATCGAGCGGGCCTCTGTTCGTTTTAGAGAGGGACCCTCTGGCACCCAAGTAGCCTACCTCAGGCTACTGACGGCGGATGCCGAAAAGGTAACCGAGAAAGGTAAGCTGAAAATCGGCTGGTCGGTATGCCCAATTAGCATACCCCAGCCGCCTTCAGTGGATAGGTGCTACCGGTGCCTTGAGTCCGGCCACAAATCCTACGAGTGCAAGGGCATAGACAGGAGCAAACTATGTCGTCGCTGCGGCGAGGAGGAGCATAAGGAACGGGGTTGCACTAAGGCGTACAAGTGCCTTATCTGCACCGCTAAGAAGCAAGCCCATAAACATGCTATGGGCGGACCTTCGTGTCCCTTCGGTGAGTTAAATAAGAAGAAGCCGTGAACGTCACACAGCTAAATCTTAACCATTGTGCAGCAGCCCAACAGCTGCTGTGGCAGTCGGTCTCGGAGTCGAGGACAGATGTCGCCCTCCTATCAGACCCGTACAACATCCCTGCCGGCAACGGCAATTGGGTGTCAGACGGGTCTGGAATGGTGGCAATCTGTACAACGGGACGGTTCCCGGTTCAAGAGGTAATACACTCCTCCGCCGAGGGTGTTGCGATTGAAAAGATCAATGGTGTGTTCTATTGCAGCTGCTACGCTCCACCAAGGTGGCCAATAGAACAGTTTAACCAGATGATCGACAGGCTCTCGTCAGACCTAGTGGGCTGAAAACCGGTAGTCATAGCGGGAGACTTTAACGCTTGGGCAGTGGAGTGGGGCAGCCGCTGCACAAATAGCAGGGGTCAAGCGCTAATGGAGGCGCTTGCGAAACTCGACACTGTGCTAGCTAGTAATGGCCCCGATAGTACATTCCGTAGAAACGGGGTGGAGGCGTGGATTGACGTAACATTTGCCAGCCCAAGTCTGGCTCCAGGCATGGAATGGAGGGTAGACGAGAGCAACACCCATAGCGATCATTTAGCAATCCGCTTTAGGATCAACTATGGTGTGCAGCATCCGAGTGCGGGAGATCCCTGTCAGGTACGTGGGTGGAAGTCCAATCACTTCGACAGCGAAGCATTCACCGCGGCCCTGGGACTGGAGGCCAACACCGACAGTCTAAGCGAGGATGCGCTGGTAGCTGTGCTATCACGCGCGTGCGACGCCACTATGCCGAGAAAAACCCTGCCAAGAAATGGCAGATGCCCGGTATACTGGTAGAGTGCCGAGATTGCAGCTCTACGATCAGCCTGCCTCAGAGCTAGACGTAGGATGCAAAGAGCTCGCACCGAGGATGCAAGAGAGAACCGCCGTGAAGTGTTTCGAGCTGCGAAATTGGCCCTTAACAAGGCCATTAAAAGCAGCAAGAGAGCGTGTTTCGACACGCTGTGTGAGAGTGCCAACGCGAATCCGTGGAGTGACGCCTACAGGATTGTGATGGCCAAGACCAAAGGGGGCTCTTCACCCCCAGAACGGTCTCCGGACCGGTTGGCGACGATTATCAAAGTACTCTTACCGTCTCGAGCCACAAGCCCCTGGCCACCTGCACTACGAGACAGTGTGGGCACGGCCGAAACGGTGGCTCCGGTGACGAATGAAGAACTACTCGCAGTGGCTAAATCCCTAGCAATGAACAAAGCTCCAGGGCCAGATGGAGTTCCAAACAACGCTCTCAAGGCAGCGATTATAGCGAACCCGAACATGTTCAGGCTAGCTATGCAGAGGTGCATTGACGAGTGCCGTTTCCCCGATAGATGGAAAAAGCAGAAATTGGTGCTGCTGCCGAAGCCCGGGAAGCCGCCAGGCGACCCGTCGGCGTACAGACCAATCTGTCTGATCGACACGACTGGCAAACTGCTTGAGAGGATTATCCTCAACAGGCTAACCCCGTACGCGGAAGGTACGGACGGCCTGTCAAGCAACCAGTTTGGCTTTCGGAAGGGTAAGTCCACAGTGGACGCTCTCAACTCAGTGATAAATATTGGCGAGATAGCGATCCAACGGAAAAGGCGAGGCATTCGGTACTGTGCGTTAGTGACACTTAACGTGAAGAACGCATTCAACAGCGCAAGCTGGGATGCCATCGCGCTCTCGTTACACCGGCTTAGCCTACCGGTGGGTCTGTACCGGATCCTGGAAAGTTATTTCCAGAACCGCATACTGCTATACGAGACCGATGCCGGTCAGAAAAGGGTTCCGATTACCGCCGGAGTCCCACAGGGCTCGATCCTAGGCCCGGTGCTATGGAACCTCATGTATGACGGGGTTCTGAGACTAAAGTTCCCTCCTGGGGTCAAGATCGTCGGATTTGCTGACGACGCAACCTTGGAGGTCTACGGGGAGTCAATCCCTGAGGTAGAACTAACCGCAGAACACGCGATCAACACGGTGGAGGAATGGATGAGCGCGAGAGGCCTGTTATCCATGTGGGAGAAATCGCGATCACTTCACAGTGAAGTCTGAAGTCTCTCGGAGTCATTATAGACGACAAGCTGAGCTTCGGCAGCCATGTCGACTATACATGCAAGAGAGCGTCAACTGCTGTTGCGGCTCTATCGAGGATGATGTCCAACAGCTCAAAGGTGTGCGCCAGTAGACGTAGGTTACTGGCAGGCGTTGCCGTATCTATCTGATCTTCGAGGACTCCCAGCAATGACTTCGCGGCCCCCTAGGGGCCCGCGGACCCCAGGGTGAGAATCACTGATCTACATCATATCTCTGTTTACTGAGTTACACGTCTTTACGAGGCTTGTCATTCTGTAGGCTACATTATTCGGGTTGATGTCCGGTCCTCCCATTTTAAGTAGCTCCCTGCACGTCACTTCAAACCTCGGACATTCAAAGATTCTCCTCGGACATTCAAAGACTTCAAAACTCGGACATTCGAAGACGCTCCGGTGTCTCCTCGATGTACTCACACTCCAGGCACAGTGTTGACGTTGCGTACCCACACCGATGAAGATACTCCTTAACCAGCCGTGGCTCGGTAGGAGCTATTTCAGGTGGAAAGTCATCTCTCCGTGTTTTCTATTGACCCACGTCGACAGGTTTGGATGAGCCGGTAGGTCCACTTTCCTTTCTCCGTATTATCCCATTCCTGCTGCTACGTCACCATCGAATCGATACTCATCATCTTCCTCACGTTTCTGACGTTTCATTGATTGTAGCTCTTGATATTCTCCGTCACAGTAATGCAGATAGGGATCATCTCGGCGTCAAGGCATACTGCCTCCGGTACGCAATCGCAACTCGTACGACCAGCAGTCGAAGTGTCCAGTACAGCTTTTCGCGGTTTCACTTGGTTTTCAGCGCCGCACCCCAAGCAGGAGCCCCATATCGCAGTATCGATGACGAAACACTAGATAAAGACCCAAAATTTCGCATGTGTAATCAACGTGGTTGTTTAAGCTCAATCAGTCGTCGATTATCACTCCCAATTGCTTCAGTGCACGCTTCGATGCATTCACATGCCCTTCGATGGTGATATGTATCCGCTGAACCGCTTTGCAGTTGCAGTCCAACAACAAATACGTCTTGTAGTGAGCTATTTGCAGCTTGACCTGTTCATCCAGCTTTCGAACGTATAGATTGTGTCCGTCACCGACACCTCCATTTCTTCAAGTGTCTCACCGTTAGTGACACATCGTCCACGAAACCAACGATTTTCACTTTCCTGGGTAGCCGCAGTGTTAAGACCCCATACTGATAGAATATATTCGTAAATCGCTAGGAATTAATTTCGTACAAACAACTTTCATAAAATATACGAATTTTTCCTACATATGATGAATCGTTCGTAGTTCTATCGAAACACTTTTATTTTTTATTGCGAGTTTTTCGTGAAAACCGCGAAATGACTTTCGTTGGCTTATTACGAAACAGCTTCATTCAGCAAACGAGTCGTTCGCTGTTATATACGTATATCTTTATAATATTTACGAGCACCATTCGTCAAACCGTCCACATCAATAAAGCAATTTGGAGCAATTGTTGCTATACGTCAGATAATTGTTATTGTCTGACTATTTAGTAGTCGTATCCGTGTCCGCCGGTTGCAGGAAGATTTACTGAACCTCTTTCGCTTCCAGTTGATTCAGAATCTGGAGCAGTACAGAATCAGTTGAGCCGTCGCGAACTGCTCATTGTATGAATAATTTTGAGTTTTTCTCTGCCGGAGCAATATCGGTGCTGCCAAACATCGATCCTAAAAGATCGAATGCGACCAATGAAATCGTTTGTAATATACATAAACGTTTATTAAAATAAACGAAAAATTTCGTTTCTTTCACGAAAAATAATGTCGATAACTTTCGTGCAATGTAAACTAAATAAGTAAAATTTACGAAAACATTCGTTCATCAAGCGGCCATTTCTTCGTACCACAATAAAATCGATTTGGCCAAATCGATTTTTTTAAATAAAAAAAACGATATTGTCAAACTTCGATCCCAAAAGATCGACTGAAAACAATAAGAGGTTAATAAATACGAAAACTTTTCTAAGATAAACGAAAAGATTTCGTGCGACCAACGAAATCGTTCGTAATATACACAAACGATTATTAAAATAAACAAAACATTTCATTTCATTCACGAAAAATAATGTCGTTATCAACGATAACATTCGTGCAGTGTACATTAAATGTGTAAATTTTACGAAAGCTTTCGTTCACCATACGGCCATTCTTGTTCATAAAATGAACGAAACTTACTATTTACAATGCACGAAAATACTTCGTTGCAGAAAACGACGAATGAATTCGTGCATTGCATGATCGATTTCATTATATTTACGAATTGATATTATCAGTGCATCGTACATCCCATTCCAAAGTGTTGGACAGAGAATGGAGCCCTGAGTAACGCCCGCTGTGACTCGCATTGCCTTCTGCCCTTTTGTTCGTCTGGTACAGCAGTGCTGTACTCTGGAAGTAGCTCTTCAGGATCTGGCTCATTCTTTTATTCCACGCTGCGGCATTGGTCTATTCGGGGCTGGAAGGCCCGGTGACTTCCCTGACTTTGGCAGCAACATCAGTTTCTGCACCTTCCTCATTTCGGGGATTACCATCGTCTAAAGACTTCAGCAGTAGCATCTTGAACATGTCCGGATATGCCAGGATCGCAGCTTTCAGCGCCACGGTTGGTATTCCATCCGGACCGGGGGTTTTCTTTGATTTTAGTCACATCGACGCGTCATTAAGCTCGTCGTTAGTCACTTGCCACTCGACTGTGTTGCCTCCTTCTTCTTCGCCGTACGGTGTCGGTGACCAGGTAGTATTATTATATTAGAAGAAAACAAATTTCACACTGTTAAGTGGATTTTTTACGAAAAATGTGCTCAAGATCAAATATTTAATCTTCTCTTGAATTGTAATTGCAAAATAATATATAGAATAGCAGAAAATAATTTTGTCCAGGTTTTCGGCCTAGTTACCCCATGCGCCGCCTACTGCATGGCCCTAGTTTTCGTGACATTGTCTTGTTAGATCAGGCTATCAACGTACTTGATTCCGTTGTTCGCCGAAGTAACTCAACAAAGAGGTTTTCGTTAAAGGCTTTCGTCTTCCACTTTAGCTTGCCGCCCGTCCTTCTTCGTGCTGCAGCAGGGTTCTATTGGCCGATGCGGTAGCGAATCGCCTGGTGGTCTCTATGGGGATACTTCTCTCACATTCTCTAGTCCATGTTCGCCGTCAGTCAAGGATTACAGAATGTGGCGAAATTTCTCTCGGTACCGATATCCGTTTCGTGAACCACTAAGCTCCTCGCTTGTTATAGTCCTCGGAGGTTGAGCTGGCCTCCACAACGTGCCGACAGGTAGGTGTCGAGTCTGCAGCGAATTTTCACTACAAGGAAATATTTTCACAAGATAACTTTTGCAAATGAAACTTTGAGAATTTCATTTTAAATATTAGGCATATATTTGTTTAAAATATTCAATTTTTTTAAATTTCTCCAAAATATTTCGGGGGGTGGGGGTTTCGTCTCCAACCCCCCCCCCCCCCCCCCGCTACTACTCCACTGGCAGTGCCTAAAAAATTGACATTTCTGCGTGAACTTGAAACAAAACGAAATTCAATTCATGCACGCTGCGATGAATGAAATGTTTGGTTCGTTTCCCTCGTCATTCGTTTACCCGACGGAGCGCATTCAGGTTCGCACGTGTTCGGTTTCAGTAGCAAAGTGAATTTCGTTTTTATGCTGGCTCTGTGAGGGATTACTGAGCAAAAGTGCATCAGATATAGATTATGGAGTTCGAAAATGTAGAAGATGCCAACTTTTGCCTTCAAACTGTCGACATAATAACAAATGAATGCTTTGGTTAGTGAATGAATTTATATTTTTTCTGCACTCAAGCATTCGATTCTGAATGAAATTTCCGTCAGTTGGAAAGAGAATGAATGAGGGAGGCGTTGAATCTGAATGTCGGTTTCGGTAAATGCAAGCAGAAATAGGTACCGGATTTTGAAATTTCATGGCTCTGCTTATCAGCTCTCTCGCCGCTCTTTTAAATGCATGTAAGCAAGGTTTGTCATAAAATAGAACTTTTTAACAGAAAAGTACCGTCGCATAAAAACTGGACCCAATAGCACATCAATGACATTTTAAAACGTAATTACATATAATGACAAACTATGCAAACAATCCTAAATTAAAAATTTCCCATTTGCACAAATAGGTAGATTAAGAAAATATTAATATTTTGTGATCCTGCTAAAGAACATTTCACAGAAAATAATACGACTATCAAAGAAATCCATCATGTCGTTCTTGAGTTATGCTATGGAAAACCTGGACAAAATTATTTTCTGCTATTCTATATATTATTTTGCAATTACAATTCAAGAGAAGATTAAATATTTGATCTTGAGCACATTTTTCATAAAAAATCCACTTAACAGTGTGAAATTTGTTTTCTTCTAATATAATAATACTACCTGGTCACCGACACCGTACGGCGAAGAAGAAGGAGGCAACACAGTCGAGTGGCAAGTGACTAACGACGAGCTTAATGACGCGTCGATGTGACTAAAATCAAA
Organism: Topomyia yanbarensis; assembly: GCF_030247195.1. Taxonomy (NCBI): domain Eukaryota; kingdom Metazoa; phylum Arthropoda; class Insecta; order Diptera; family Culicidae; genus Topomyia; species Topomyia yanbarensis. Next base: position 126,790,996 of record NC_080670.1, on the reverse strand, counting down.
GAAAACCCCCGGTCCGGATGGAATACCAACCGTGGCGCTGAAAGCTGCGATCCTGGCATATCCGGACATGTTCAAGATGCTACTGCTGAAGTCTTTAGACGATGGTAATCCCCGAAATGAGGAAGGTGCAGAAACTGATGTTGCTGCCAAAGTCAGGGAAGTCGCCGGGCCTTCCAGCCCCGAATAGACCAATGCCGCAGCGTGGAATAAAAGAATGAGCCAGATCCTGAAGAGCTACTTCCAGAGTACAGCACTGCTGTACCAGACGAACAAAAGGGCAGAAGGCAATGCGGGTCGCAGCGGGCGTTACTCAAGGCTCCATTCTCTGTCCAACACTTTGGAATGGGATGTACGATGCACTGATAATATCAATTCGTAAATATAATGAAATCGATCATGCAATGCACGAATTCATTCGTCGTTTTCTGCAACGAAGTATTTTCGTGCATTGTAAATAGTAAGTTTCGTTCATTTTATGAACAAGAATGGCCGTATGGTGAACGAAAGCTTTCGTAAAATTTACACATTTAATGTACACTGCACGAATGTTATCGTTGATAACGACATTATTTTTCGTGAATGAAATGAAATGTTTTGTTTATTTTAATAATCGTTTGTGTATATTACGAACGATTTCGTTGGTAGCACGAAATCTTTTCGTTTACCTTAGAAAAGTTTTCGTATTTATTAACCTCTTATTGTTTTCAGTCGATCTTTTGGGATCGAAGTTTGACAATATCGTTTTTTTTATTTAAAAAAATCGATTTGGCCAAATCGATTTTATTGTGGTACGAAGAAATGGCCGCTTGATGAACGAATGTTTTCGTAAATTTTACTTATTTAGTTTACATTGCACGAAAGTTATCGACATTATTTTTCGTTAAAGAAACGAAATGTTTCGTTTATTTTAATAAACGTTTATGTATATTACAAACGATTTCATTGGTCGCATTCGATCTTTTAGGATCGATGTTTGACAGCACCGATATTGCTCCGGCTGAGAAAAACTCAAAATTATTCATACAATGAGCAGTTCGCGACGGCTCAACTGATTCTGTACTGCTCCAGATTCTGAATCAACTGGAAGCGAAAGAGGTTCAGGAAATCTTCCTGCAACCGGCGGACACGGATACGACTACTAAATAGTCAGACAATAACAATTATCTGACGTATAGCAACAATTGCTCCAAATTGCTTTATTGATGTGGACGGTTTGACGAATGGTGCTCGTAAATATTATATTATAGATATACGTATATAACAGCGAACGACTCGTTTGCTGAATGAAGCTGTTTCGTAATAAGCCAACGAAAGTCATTTCGTGGTTTTCACGAAAAACTCGCAATAAAAAATAAAAGTGTTTCGATAGAACTACGAACGATTCATCATATGTAGGAAAAATTCGTATATTTTATGAAAGTTGTTTGTACGAAATTAATTCCTAGCGATTTATATTCTATCAGTATGGGGTCTTAACACTGCGGCTACCCAGGAAAGTGAAAATCGTTGGTTTCGTGGACGATGTGTCACTAACGGCGAGACACTTGAAGAAATGGAGGTGTTGGTGACGGACACAATCTATACGTTCGAGAGCTGGATGAACAGGTCAAGCTGCAAATAGCTCACTACAAGACGGATTTGTTGTTGGACTGCAACTGCAAAGCGGTTCAGCGGATACAGATCACCATCGAAGGGCATGTGAATGCATCGAAGCGTGCACTGAAGCAATTGGGAGTGATAATCGACGACTGATTGAGCTTAAACAACCACGTTGATTACACATGCGAAATTTCGGGTCTTTATCTAGTGTTTCGTCATCGATACTGCGATATGGGGCTCCTGCTTGGGGTGCGGCGCTGAAAACCAAGTGAAACCGCGAAAAGCGACTGCTGGTCGTACGAGTTGCGATTGCGTACCGGAGGCAGTATGCCTTGACGCCCAAATGATCCCTATCTGCATTACCCTGACGGAGAATATCAAGAGCTACAATCAATGAAACGCCAGAAACGTGAGGAAGATGATGAGTATCGATTCGATGGTGACGTAGCAGCAGGAATGGGATAATACGGAGAAAGGAAAGTGGACCTACTGGCTCATCCAAACCTGTCGACGTGGGTCAATAGAAAACACGGAGAGATGACTTTCGACCTGAAACAGCTCCTATAGAGCCACGGCTGCTTAAGGAGTATCTTCATCGGTGTGGGTACGCAACGTCAACACTGTGCCTGGAGTGTGAGTACATCGAGGAGACACCGAAGCGTCTTTGAATGTCCGAGTTTTGAAGTCTTTGAATGTCCGAGAAGAATCTTTGAATGTCCGAGGTTTGAAGTGACGTGCAGGGAGCTACTTAAAATGGGAGGACCGGACATCAACCCGAATAATGTAGCCTACAGAATGACAAGCCTCGTAAAGACGTGTAACGCAGTAAACAGAGATATGATGTAGATCAGTGATTCTCACCCTGGGGTCCGTGGGTCCCTAGGGGGCCGCGAAGTCATTGCTGGGAGTTCTCGAAGAAAAATATATTTTCCGAGTGCATATTGAAATTTCAAATCTTGTTTCCTAACAAATTGAAAATAACATATTGATAGCATACAAAATTGATGTTTATCTGTGGGGGTCCGCAGCAACCGAGTGTGATATCGAATGGGTCCGTGGTACAAAAAAGGTTGAGAACCGCTGATGTAGATCATGACCGTCTTACAGCGGAATGGACATCGAACAACGGTTTCGGGAGAGCAATCACCGCCAGGGAACTCTCCGCAGATATAAGCTAGATCCACCGCCGAGGACTAGTCGAGTAGACTGCAACAGAGCAGCGAGTATGAGTCGTCGAAACGCCAGCGAACCGGACGTCACGCTCCATTCGGAATGAGTCGACAGAACGACCACGGCACCCCACCGGTTGTTCCGATAGAAAAATAGCGAAAACCAAAGAAGAATCGATATTGGGAAAACTTTTTTCGCCAGGGAACTCTCCGTTAGCGTAAGCTAGAGTCACCGCTGGGGACTAGACTGAGTAGACAGCGACGAAACACCACTAGTCGCGGGTCATCGGCGCACCAGTGCACCGGATACCCTGCTTCACCAGAATCGCCGAACTGACCTCGGCACTTAGCTGATTAGCTCGATCTCGGGAGAACTTCTCTCGCCGGGGAATTCCTTGTCGGAGTAGGTCAAGTCCATCGTCGGGGACCAGACCGAGTTGTTCGCGAACAAGTCGAGGACTGAATGGACCATCAAGGAAGTAGTGCTAAACGGCCCAAGAAGAGAACTAAATGGTTTAAAGGAGTTGCGGTGCCAAATGGCACCCGTTATGGAGCCAAAGGGCTCAAGAAGTTGTAGTACTGAAACCAAATAAGAATCGGTATCGGGAGAACTTCTTTCTTCTGGGACCTCTCCGTCAGCTTACAGTCAGATTCACCGCCGGGAACGAGACCTCGTAGACCGCGACGATGCACCACCAGTGGCGCCGGGGCTCCAGCAAACCCCTACATTACCGGAAGCGCCGAACTGACAGTACCTGGCTGGTTGGCTCGAACTTCTCTCGCCGGGGAACTTTTCGTCGGAGTAGGCTAGATCTATCGTCGGGGACTAGACCGAGTAGTTCGCGAACCAGTCGGAAGCTCAACGAGGAAGTGATACTGAATGGCACAAGGGAACTGAAGGGCTCAGACAGTCTGAAGTTTGCCGCCCAGATAGTCCTCGTAGGGGAAGAGCATTGATTCTATACCAACAACCAGCTTTCCTATCTTGACTACCAAAACCCGTTCCCTGAGTTGGTTTTTTGAACATTTTTTCCTGCTCACAAAGTTTTTGAACATTTTTTCATATATATAAAAAAAAATTCATATCCCCCCCCCCGAAAAATTTTCTTACTACGCCACTGGGCACTGCTGATAAGTAACGTGTATGAAGGCACTATTCACAAAGGAGAGTATGAATGCAGCGATGCTTCGTGGAAACAAACGAATTCCCATGATTCAAACGGATTCAAATTCCGATTCGACTTTGAAAATGAAAATAAGTCTTTGAAAAGCACGGAATAAATTCGAAGTGCCGTCGACAGCATTGTTACTGTTTATAGAGATAGGCACAAAAAAAGCATTTTAGATCATAACGTATATTATAGGACATAGGTTTTACAATTGGAATCACCTCACTGGAATTGAAATGAATAGAAATTTGATCCACAAGCATTGCTATTTTTGCTTTTGTTGTATTTATCAGTGAATAATTATAGGCAGGACAACGTCTGTCGGGACAGCTAGTATATATACAAAACAAAGTTGGCGTACGTAAGACCGCGCATCACTTAAGAACGGCATGATGGATTTGCGCAATTTGTTCTTCATTTTGTTGGAAATTTTATGTAGAACAATCTTAGATAGAAATAAAATCTGTAAAACTTTGATAATCTTCCTATTAGTGCAATTATGCTTTTCTCATATATGAGTACATCTATCTATCTCTATATATAATAAAAACGTTTTTAATCCACCTAACAGTGTGATGAGACATTTCTTATAACTCTTATTACTCTTCGGATATTATATCATTTGAGAACATTTAGAACTTGATGCTTCGCGATGTTTTTGATAACACATACTACATGGGATAGTGACAGGACTCAGAGAATCGCTCAAATCAGCATAGGACAACATCAGTGCTAGAAATCTCAAATAAAATCAATGGGAAAGCGAAAAAATGGCCCATAAAATAGACATGCCAACGAATTATTGTTAATGCTCTGTTAATAAAATATCTATATTGTGGTGGGAAAACTGAATTTTCCTAAAGGGGTTATATATTGTACTGAGCCAAAAAAATCGAATTTTTTTTTTGAATCGATTTGAAGTTTAAAATTTCCAACGCGACTGAGAACTAAGAAATCAACGCTTTTTCTTGAAAAGGGCGATACTAGCAGTGATACCATTCAAAGAAAATCAACAGTGAATATTTCCAGACTTGGTTTTATTTCCTATTTAAGAACTATTGTGTTTTTTTACATCCTAGATTGCATGATTCAGTGATCGAAACCCAAAACTTCATAAAGTATTTGAAATTATTAAATTAAAATCTGTTTTTGCTATTGAAATTGACAAAATGATAGTATCGCCCCTTTGGCGATTGTTTACTTTTTCGGTCGCACCTATCGGCATTGAAGTATCGCCCTTACGTTTTTTTACAATAACTACCGTTCTACACCACCGATTTCGTCCGTGTTTTTTCAATAGAGATCATTGTTACTATTTACAGCTGGTAAAAACTACGAAAATAACAGTTTCGCCTCTAAACTGCCAGCAAAAAAAGTATCGCCCTGTTTGTTTGCATGGAGCGTGGAGGGCGAAACTTTAAATAAACAAACAAAAATACAGTTTCGCACGTTGTATTTTTTGGCGTAGTTTAAGAAAGCAATATCGTAGAATCAAAATTTTTAGGTTAATTTGTTGCGTTTCAAAGCCCTCTTTCGCATGTATGAAAAAAGCCCTATGTTTATATTTGTAAGTATCGCCCTTTTCACAAAAAAGCGTTGAAATGAAATCGCAGCTCCTGATATCACGCTATCTCTAAAGTGCATGCGTGCATAGTTTCAAATTTTACTTCGACGTCGACTTTTTATAAAGGTTACTTCCCAGTAGTATCCTTGATTTGAATTATTATCGCTAATCCTAATGCCAAAGAACAAATAAAAACCTCACGAAAACGAACCGTTTGGGAAAATCATCATCATTACTGGAATTTTCATTTTCACGAAACTTTTCGATAACCTTCCGTTACTTGCGTTAATGCACTGGGTGCACAGTGCTCTGAAAATCTAGCGAAATCGTCTTAGGGTACCAGCGAGTCTGTAAAGAATACTAAAAATTAATTTCTATTCCATAATTTTCAGTTCAGCAATTCGAAAGATCGTGCTCACCGCAAGCCATGAAAAATAGACTACGTTGTGAAGCGATGGCCTCTATTTATTAAAAAATCACGGTTAAATAAAAAATAAAACTATTAAAAAATTTCAAATAGTTTATAATTTTCACAAACTTATTAGGAAAAATTGTTTAATAAGCTTTCGTAATATTGTGTAGGAAAAAAGCAGAAAATTTCAGTATTATCTCTGTCTGCAACATATAAACCCTTAAGTATACCAATTAATTGGTATACGAATTGGAATAGGTTCGCCTAATTTTGGAAGAAGTCTATAAAATAACCCCTTGAAAACTACCTAAAAATTGTTGTAGTTCGATGCAATAAAAAAATCCCCAAAAAAGAAATGTACCTATTAATGTGAAACACAGCGAATAATACATACAATAAAGACCCATTTTTATCAGTCTCATGGTGTATTTTAGGCTGACAAAATGGGGACATTGACTAAATCGGGCAATTTTTTTTCTTTAAAATAAACTGAAGCTGTTAAAATATTCTTCTCGTCCCTTGATGTAGTCTGATAACTGTTTCTGATCATGATGAACTTTTTATTTTCGCATATTTCGCATATCTTCATTATAAGGAAAACATGCTCAAGAAAGGATTTAGTCGAATTCAGTCTTGTTCGTCTGCTAGAGCCCATCAAACATATGTTCATATTTGGCTGATAAAATCGGGGTTTCAATGTGTTATAATAGATATTCAGCATTCGAAGAAGTTTCTTTTGAACGAGTGTAGAACGACTTTGTTTCTACTTACTTGAAATCAGTGGCGTAGCCAGAAATTCGGTTTGGTGAAAATCGATCATACTGTTCAAACGGCATAATTCCGAAACCGTAATTTTTGAAGTTTTAAAATTATGCAGAATTAATTTTTCAGAAAATAGTAACAGAGTTCGTGTCTTTAGCGAATTCGTTGAGACTTTATTGTAGTCATGAATATTAACCTGAGAAAATTCACCATAAATACTTCTTGGACGATATACCGTCAAAATTATTTTATCAAATGATGCGCTGTTTAACGTTTGTAAAACTCATCGAAGATACTAACCCTCCGAAATTGGCGATTTCAAAATGATGCTATCTTGACCTTAAATTACTGTTTTTGAACATTTGACTAATACATATAATTGGTCATACAACAAAAATCAAATGCTCATCAAAATCGATCAGAACCTGCTAGAGTCGAATGGAAATCGTCATTTTTCATAAATTTCTCTCTACATTCGGAAAGTGTTATCCTCGTTATTAATCATATTACGTTTTCGTCTCAACTCGACGCATTCCCAAAATAAAAACCTGTTTTAATCCACCTAGTGGCGCAATTGTGCTTGTCTCATTTGTCCAGACTACGATTCCATGGCTGGTTATGTTCAATACAATGGTGGAAATGAATATTACATGTTCAGTACGATTTGCACATACATACAATGGATCGACAGCCACGATCTTGAGATACTATGTGATACTGAAACATCGCTTGAAACCAGCGGCGGACCATGGAGAAAGATCCGAGAGGTCCAGGTCCTGCCGAAAATTTTCAACTTGTTAAGAAATTTTAAACTAGTTTTAATTTTAAAGTAGCAACCCCTCACTGCATTCTCCCTCCGGGCCGGCATGATTGACGATTTTTAGAGTGATTGCATAACCTTTCTATATGCCTATATTTCTATATAACCGATGCCGAGCTTCTTCAGAGGGAACTGAACAGCTTTAGCACGTGGTGTGATCTAAACAGAATGGTTTTAAACCCGAGCAAATGCTCAATCGTTACGTTCACGTGGAAACGACAACCGACTCAGTTTAACTACCATTTCTTCGGCTCGAGCATTCCAAGACACTCTCACATCAAAGATCTCGGAGTTATCATGGATTCGGCATTAACATTCAAACCACATACGTCATACATCGTGGATAAGGCATCACGACAGCTTGGGTTCATCTTCCGAATAGCGAAAAACTTCAGGGACGTATATTGTCGTAAATCGCTTTACTGCGCGTTGGTCCGCTCAACGTTAGAATATTGTTCAGCTGTTTGGAATCCGTACTACCAGAACGGGATTGACAGAATCGAGGCTGTCCAACGCAGGTTCATACGCTTCGCCCTTCGTAATCTCCCATGTCGAAACAGATTTCAGCTGCCGAGTTATGAAAACCGTTGCCAGCTAATACACCTCGATACACTCAGCATTCGGAGGGACTGCTCTCGAGCCCTGTTCGTCTCGGACTTACTCTCTGCCAGAGTGGATTGCCCTACAATCCTCGGACGTCTGGATCTTCAAGCCCGCGTTCGAGCTCTACGCAATAACTCCCTTCTGCGAGATCCGTTCAGGAGAACAAACTATGGTTGCCAGAGCGCTGTTACCGGACTCCAACGAATTTTTAACAGTGTGGCGACGGCCTTTGACTTCAACAGGACGCGGAATGCGATAAAAGTGAAAATGTTGTCAATTTTAAAATGTAATTAGTTTAAGCAACCACCATTGGGGCCAAGGGGCCTGTTGGTGAAGGTAATAAACATAAACATAAACATAAACATAAACATAAACATAAACATAAACATAAACATAAACATAAACATAAACATAAACATAAACATAAACATAAACATAAACATAAACATAAACATAAACATAAACATAAACATAAACATAAACATAAACATAAACATAAACATAAACATAAACATAAACATAAACATAAACATAAACATAAACATAAACATAAACATAAACATAAACATAAACATAAACATAAACATAAACATAAACATAAACATAAACATAAACATAAACATAAACATAAACATAAACATAAACATAAACATAAACATAAACATAAACATAAACATAAACATAAACATAAACATAAACATAAACATAAACATAAACATAAACATAAACATAAACATAAACATAAACATAAACATAAACATAAACATAAACATAAACATAAACATAAACATAAACATAAACATAAACATAAACATAAACATAAACATAAACATAAACATAAACATAAACATAAACATAAACATAAACATAAACATAAACATAAACATAAACATAAACATAAACATAAACATAAACATAAACATAAACATAAACATAAACATAAACATAAACATAAACATAAACATAAACATAAACATAAACATAAACATAAACATAAACATAAACATAAACATAAACATAAACATAAACATAAACATAAACATAAACATAAACATAAACATAAACATAAACATAAACATAAACATAAACATAAACATAAACATAAACATAAACATAAACATAAACATAAACATAAACATAAACATAAACATAAACATAAACATAAACATAAACATAAACATAAACATAAACATAAACATAAACATAAACATAAACATAAACATAAACATAAACATAAACATAAACATAAACATAAACATAAACATAAACATAAACATAAACATAAACATAAACATAAACATAAACATAAACATAAACATAAACATAAACATAAACATAAACATAAACATAAACATAAACATAAACATAAACATAAACATAAACATAAACATAAACATAAACATAAACATAAACATAAACATAAACATAAACATAAACATAAACATAAACATAAACATAAACATAAACATAAACATAAACATAAACATAAACATAAACATAAACATAAACATAAACATAAACATAAACATAAACATAAACATAAACATAAACATAAACATAAACATAAACATAAACATAAACATAAACATAAACATAAACATAAACATAAACATAAACATAAACATAAACATAAACATAAACATAAACATAAACATAAACATAAACATAAACATAAACATAAACATAAACATAAACATAAACATAAACATAAACATAAACATAAACATAAACATAAACATAAACATAAACATAAACATAAACATAAACATAAACATAAACATAAACATAAACATAAACATAAACATAAACATAAACATAAACATAAACATAAACATAAACATAAACATAAACATAAACATAAACATAAACATAAACATAAACATAAACATAAACATAAACATAAACATAAACATAAACATAAACATAAACATAAACATAAACATAAACATAAACATAAACATAAACATAAACATAAACATAAACATAAACATAAACATAAACATAAACATAAACATAAACATAAACATAAACATAAACATAAACATAAACATAAACATAAACATAAACATAAACATAAACATAAACATAAACATAAACATAAACATAAACATAAACATAAACATAAACATAAACATAAACATAAACATAAACATAAACATAAACATAAACATAAACATAAACATAAACATAAACATAAACATAAACATAAACATAAACATAAACATAAACATAAACATAAACATAAACATAAACATAAACATAAACATAAACATAAACATAAACATAAACATAAACATAAACATAAACATAAACATAAACATAAACATAAACATAAACATAAACATAAACATAAACATAAACATAAACATAAACATAAACATAAACATAAACATAAACATAAACATAAACATAAACATAAACATAAACATAAACATAAACATAAACATAAACATAAACATAAACATAAACATAAACATAAACATAAACATAAACATAAACATAAACATAAACATAAACATAAACATAAACATAAACATAAACATAAACATAAACATAAACATAAACATAAACATAAACATAAACATAAACATAAACATAAACATAAACATAAACATAAACATAAACATAAACATAAACATAAACATAAACATAAACATAAACATAAACATAAACATAAACATAAACATAAACATAAACATAAACATAAACATAAACATAAACATAAACATAAACATAAACATAAACATAAACATAAACATAAACATAAACATAAACATAAACATAAACATAAACATAAACATAAACATAAACATAAACATAAACATAAACATAAACATAAACATAAACATAAACATAAACATAAACATAAACATAAACATAAACATAAACATAAACATAAACATAAACATAAACATAAACATAAACATAAACATAAACATAAACATAAACATAAACATAAACATAAACATAAACATAAACATAAACATAAACATAAACATAAACATAAACATAAACATAAACATAAACATAAACATAAACATAAACATAAACATAAACATAAACATAAACATAAACATAAACATAAACATAAACATAAACATAAACATAAACATAAACATAAACATAAACATAAACATAAACATAAACATAAACATAAACATAAACATAAACATAAACATAAACATAAACATAAACATAAACATAAACATAAACATAAACATAAACATAAACATAAACATAAACATAAACATAAACATAAACATAAACATAAACATAAACATAAACATAAACATAAACATAAACATAAACATAAACATAAACATAAACATAAACATAAACATAAACATAAACATAAACATAAACATAAACATAAACATAAACATAAACATAAACATAAACATAAACATAAACATAAACATAAACATAAACATAAACATAAACATAAACATAAACATAAACATAAACATAAACATAAACATAAACATAAACATAAACATAAACATAAACATAAACATAAACATAAACATAAACATAAACATAAACATAAACATAAACATAAACATAAACATAAACATAAACATAAACATAAACATAAACATAAACATAAACATAAACATAAACATAAACATAAACATAAACATAAACATAAACATAAACATAAACATAAACATAAACATAAACATAAACATAAACATAAACATAAACATAAACATAAACATAAACATAAACATAAACATAAACATAAACATAAACATAAACATAAACATAAACATAAACATAAACATAAACATAAACATAAACATAAACATAAACATAAACATAAACATAAACATAAACATAAACATAAACATAAACATAAACATAAACATAAACATAAACATAAACATAAACATAAACATAAACATAAACATAAACATAAACATAAACATAAACATAAACATAAACATAAACATAAACATAAACATAAACATAAACATAAACATAAACATAAACATAAACATAAACATAAACATAAACATAAACATAAACATAAACATAAACATAAACATAAACATAAACATAAACATAAACATAAACATAAACATAAACATAAACATAAACATAAACATAAACATAAACATAAACATAAACATAAACATAAACATAAACATAAACATAAACATAAACATAAACATAAACATAAACATAAACATAAACATAAACATAAACATAAACATAAACATAAACATAAACATAAACATAAACATAAACATAAACATAAACATAAACATAAACATAAACATAAACATAAACATAAACATAAACATAAACATAAACATAAACATAAACATAAACATAAACATAAACATAAACATAAACATAAACATAAACATAAACATAAACATAAACATAAACATAAACATAAACATAAACATAAACATAAACATAAACATAAACATAAACATAAACATAAACATAAACATAAACATAAACATAAACATAAACATAAACATAAACATAAACATAAACATAAACATAAACATAAACATAAACATAAACATAAACATAAACATAAACATAAACATAAACATAAACATAAACATAAACATAAACATAAACATAAACATAAACATAAACATAAACATAAACATAAACATAAACATAAACATAAACATAAACATAAACATAAACATAAACATAAACATAAACATAAACATAAACATAAACATAAACATAAACATAAACATAAACATAAACATAAACATAAACATAAACATAAACATAAACATAAACATAAACATAAACATAAACATAAACATAAACATAAACATAAACATAAACATAAACATAAACATAAACATAAACATAAACATAAACATAAACATAAACATAAACATAAACATAAACATAAACATAAACATAAACATAAACATAAACATAAACATAAACATAAACATAAACATAAACATAAACATAAACATAAACATAAACATAAACATAAACATAAACATAAACATAAACATAAACATAAACATAAACATAAACATAAACATAAACATAAACATAAACATAAACATAAACATAAACATAAACATAAACATAAACATAAACATAAACATAAACATAAACATAAACATAAACATAAACATAAACATAAACATAACATAAACATAAACATAAACATAAACATAAACATAAACATAAACATAAACATAAACATAAACATAACATAAACATAAACATAAACATAAACATAAACATAAACATAAACATAAACATAAACATAACATAAACATAAACATAAACATAAACATAAACATAAACATAAACATAAACATAAACATAAACATAAACATAAACATAAACATAAACATAAACATAAACATAAACATAAACATAAACATAAACATAAACATAAACATAAACATAAACATAAACATAAACATAACAAACATAAACATAAACATAACATAAACATAAACATAAACATAAACATAAACATAAACATAAACATAAACATAAACATAAACATAAACATAAACATAAACATAAACATAAACATAAACATAAACATAAACATAACATAAACATAAACATAAACATAAACATAAACATAAACATAAACATAAACATAAACATAAAACATAAACATAAACATAAACATAACATAAACATAAACATAAACATAAACATAAACATAAACATAAACATAAACATAAACATAAACATAACATAAACATAAACATAAACATAAACATAAACATAAACATAAACATAAACATAAACATAAACATAAACATAAACATAAACATAAACATAAACATAAACATAAACATAAACATAAACATAAACATAAACATAAACATAAACATAAACATAACATAAACATAAACATAAACATAAACATAAACATAAACATAAACATAAACATAAACATAACATAAACATAAACATAAACATAAACATAAACATAAACATAAACATAAACATAAACATAAACATAAACATAAACATAAACATAAACATAAACATAAACATAAACATAAACATAAACATAAACATAAACATAAACATAAACATAAACATAAACATAAACATAAACATAAACATAAACATAAACATAAACATAAACATAAACATAAACATAAACATAAACATAAACATAAACATAAACATAAACATAAACATAAACATAAACATAAACATAAACATAAACATAAACATAAACATAAACATAAACATAAACATAAACATAAACATAAACATAAACATAAACATAAACATAAACATAAACATAAACATAAACATAAACATAAACATAAACATAAACATAAACATAAACATAAACATAAACATAAACATAAACATAAACATAAACATAAACATAAACATAAACATAAACATAAACATAAACATAAACATAAACATAAACATAAACATAAACATAAACATAAACATAAACATAAACATAAACATAAACATAAACATAAACATAAACATAAACATAAACATAAACATAAACATAAACATAAACATAAACATAAACTAAACATAAACATAAACATAAACATAAACATAAACATAAACATAACATAAACATAAACATAAACATAAACATAAACATAAACATAAACATAAACATAAACATAACATAAACATAAACATAAACATAAACATAAACATAAACATAAACATAAACATAAACATAAACATAAACATAAACATAAACATAAACATAAACATAAACATAAACATAAACATAAACATAAACATAAACATAAACATAAACATAAACAAACATAAACATAAACATAAACATAAACATAAACATAAACATAAACATAAACATAAACATAAACATAAACATAAACATAAACATAAACATAAACATAAACATAAACATAAACATAAACATAAACATAAACATAAACATAAACATAAACATAAACATAACATAACATAAACATAAACATAAACATAAACATAAACATAAACATAAACATAAACATAAACATAAACATAAACATAAACATAAACATAAACATAAACATAAACATAAACATAAACATAAACATAAACATAAACATAAACATAAACATAAACATAAACATAAACATAAACATAAACATAAACATAAACATAAAACATAAACATAAACATAAACATAAACATAAACATAAACATAAACATAAACATAAACATAAACATAAACATAAACATAAACATAAACATAAACATAAACATAAACATAAACATAACATAAACATAAACATAAACATAAACATAAACATAAACATAAACATAAACATAAACATAAACATAAACATAAACATAACATAAACATAAACATAAACATAAACATAAACATAAACATAAACATAAACATAAACATAAACATAAACATAAACATAAACATAAACATAAACATAAACATAAACATAAACATAAACATAAACATAAACATAAACATAACATAAACATAAACATAAACATAAACATAAACATAAACATAAACATAAACATAAACATAAACATAAACATAAACATAAACATAAACATAAACATAAACATAAACATAAACATAAACATAAACATAAACATAAACATAAACATAAAACATAAACATAAACATAAACATAAACATAAACATAAACATAAACATAAACATAAACATAAACATAAACATAAACATAAACATAAACATAAACATAAACATAACATAAACATAAACATAAACATAAACATAAACATAAACATAAACATAAACATAAACATAAACATAAACATAAACATAAACATAAACATAAACATAAACATAAACATAAACATAAACATAAACATAAACATAAACATAAACATAAACATAAACATAAACATAAACATAAACATAAACATAAACATAAACATAAACATAAACATAAACATAAACATAAACATAAACATAAACATAAACATAAACATAAACATAAACATAAACATAAACATAAACATAAACATAAACATAAACATAAACATAAACATAAACATAAACATAAACATAAACATAAACATAAACATAAACATAAACATAAACATAAACATAAACATAAACATAAACATAAACATAAACATAAACATAAACATAAACATAAACATAAACATAAACATAAACATAAACATAAACATAAACATAAACATAAACATAAACATAAACATAAACATAAACATAACATAAACATAAACATAAACATAAACATAAACATAAACATAAACATAAACATAAACATAAACATAAACATAAACATAAACATAAACATAAACATAAACATAAACATAAACATAAACATAAACATAAACATAAACATAAACATAAACATAAACATAAACATAAACATAAACATAAACATAAACATAAACATAAACATAAACATAAACATAAACATAAACATAAACATAAACATAAACATAAACATAAACATAAACATAAACATAAACATAAACATAAACATAAACATAAACATAAACATAAACATAAACATAAACATAAACATAAACATAAACATAAACATAAACATAAACATAAACATAAACATAAACATAAACATAAACATAAACATAAACATAAACATAAACATAAACATAAACATAAACATAAACATAAACATAAACATAAACATAAACATAAACATAAACATAACATAACATAAACATAAACATAAACATAAACATAAACATAAACATAAACATAAACATAAACATAAACATAAACATAAACATAAACATAAACATAAACATAAACATAAACATAAACATAAACATAAACATAAACATAAACATAAACATAAACATAACATAAACATAAACATAAACATAAACATAAACATAAACATAAACATAAACATAAAACATAAACATAAACATAAACATAAACATAAACATAAACATAAACATAAACATAAACATAAACATAAACATAAACATAAACATAAACATAAACATAAACATAAACATAAACATAAACATAAACATAAACATAAACATAAACATAAACATAAACATAAACATAAACATAAACATAAACATAAACATAAACATAAACATAAACATAAACATAAACATAAACATAAACATAAACATAAACATAAACATAAACATAAACATAAACATAAACATAAACATAAACATAAACATAAACATAAACATAAACATAAACATAAACATAAACATAAACATAAACATAAACATAAACATAAAAACATAAACATAAACATAAAA